>NW_006256756.1:16950992-17011712 GCF_000478725.1 Eutrema salsugineum | reverse complement strand
GAACTAGGCATTGGGGCATACTTTGTTTGAGGACAAACAAAGGTTTAAGTCTGGGGGAGTTGATAACACTGTATTTTGACCACTTTTATGGATCGTTTTGAAATACTTTTTCTATGTTTTTAATTGCTTTTAAGTACTTTTATTACGTTTTTCTAGTATTTGTAGTTCCAAGACTTTTTTCAGTTAACTTAGGGAAAAGCTTAACAAAATGGATAGAAAACCAGATTTCAGCTCAGAGTCAAAACCGTCAGAAGTTCACCCTTGATTGAAGGCCTTCTCACCGTCTAATCCAGCTCAAATTTGGAGATCTTAAAGATGGAAGTATCAGCTTTCCAGCACACTTTACAGCTTGGCAATCCAACGATTCAATCAAAAGATACGCGAAGAGTAAGATGTCCCGTAAACCAGCCGGCAAGCATTTCCACCCGCAGCCAACATACCAATCCCCGCGGTCAGAAGCACCACGACCGCGGCCAACCACCCATCTCCCGCGGTCGCACTCATTCTGACCGCGGCCAGCCAACTCCGACTTTGAAGGCCCATTTCTGAAGCCCATATCATTTTCCCAGCCTCAATTCCGGAACCCTAGACACCAGAGAGTATTGGAGACTATAAATACATGTCATTTAGGTCGTTTTTAAGAAGAGAAGAAGAGAGACGAAATACTTTACAGAAATTTTACTTTAAGCTTTGTTTTTAGGTTTTAGGGAGAGAGAGATTTGTCTCTTGAACCCTTGTTCTTTCTTTTTCAATTTCGGTTTCTATTCTACTTTTTAATACTATGTTTTTGATTTCGTTCATTATGTCTGAGTAGTTTTATTGTTGGAATTAAGGGATTTTCGATGGGGATTTATATGTTCGATGAGGATTCCATGAGCTTTTGAGCCGAATCTTAGAACTTTTTCTTCTGAATTCGTTTTTACTGCATGAGAGTAGCGTCATGAACTACAATCTGATCCAGATGCTTGGTGACACGAAAGTGTTCATCCGGTGTCAGATCTAGTTTGGGAGAGCAAAACAAACATAGGAGTGGAAACCTACCTATGGGCGATTTGTGAATGCTGACGAGTCTTAAACATAATGCATCTCTTCTTTTCAAGGGCCAGAGTGGAAACCTACTGGTCAGGGTTGAGAGAGATAGTGTTCTATGATCACGACAGTGGCGTATTCATACGTCTGTGACTCCAGTTCAAAAAGTTTAAGCTAAGATCTTATCAAATTTACTGTCTAGCAATGTTTTGAATCGTTCATACCCCTGAGAAAACTTCCCTGAACCCCAGCGCTTTCTTTCCTATAGATTTACACCGATTTTCATTCAAGCTTTAGTCAAGTTTATTTACTCTTTCAATCGATATTTATTAAAGCAATTAGGTTAGCCGTTTTTCCCGTTTTTACTCGTTTTCATTAAGTTTAGTTATTAGGTCATTTTAATTCCCGTAGTTTCTTTTTAAATTTTGTTTTTACATTTTAAACACACCACCAAAACCCTCACAAAACTCGCCTGGTTCTAGACTTCCTTACTTCATATTTCTTTCGAAGGCTTTTGCAGGAAAGATCCTCCTTCCCTGTGGATTCGATCCCTAAGTACTACAATCGATCAGTTGTGCACTTGCGGCTATTGATTTCATTTAGGGTAAAACTTGACACCCTCACGACACACCACATCAGGTACTTGAATTGCGGATCGGTTCTGAAAATTCTGAGTATGTGCATCGAAATCAGCTATGCGATGGTTCCTAGCTTGTCTTCGGTGTTGATTTGCCGGCTGAACAGGGCGGTTAACTCGTCCATTCGGCTGCATCCCCTGGTGGTCACCATCGGCTGCATTGATAGGTGCGTCAAGGTCTTCACGTTCTTCTCTCTCGCGGTTTTGATGGTTTCTTGGAGGAACGTCATCCTCTTCTCCATCTTGTCGAGCATGACGACCTTCTCTGTGATCGTTCTCTTCCTTTTCTCCATGTTCGGACCCGTCTTGGTCCATGTTTAAAGCTCGGTTAACAGGATATCCAGGCTGGCCGTCGTTGGCCATTCCTTGTGTTCGTCTAAGTCTTCAAAGTTCTCTTTCGTGTCTGTCTATCTCGTCTAGAATTGGAATGTTTTCTACAGGTCTGCGCCTAGTATTCAAGCAATTCAGAGAAAAACAAAAGAAGGGAAAGATAATTCAACAAACTTTAAAAAAGAACTAGAGATCAGGTGTCTAGAACAGAAATTAGAAAAAGAAAACTAACAAAGGCCAGCGAAACAATCCCCGGCAACGGCGCCAAAAACTTGATGCGTGTCAACTGCGTGAGGGAACAAGTTTTACCCTTAACAAAAACAAATGACAGCCAGCTAATCAGTTGTAGTATTTAGGGATCGAATCCACAGAGATTTGTGTGCCTGGTATTCTTCTACGGTTTCTAACTTTATGTCTAGACTAAATTGGTTTTAGGGGTTGATTGTTTGTCACAGACTAAACTAAAACGAAAGAAAGAAAATAAATATATCCTAAAGAGAAAGTAGAAAAATCGAATGAAAGCAAATGAAACAAGCAAAATATCAAATTAAAGCAAGTGAAATGCAGATCTAAATAAGCAAGTAAAAATCGATTGGCTTGTAAACTATGGCTAAAAATGCTGAGCTTTTGGGAACTCTACAGGGATCATAATCGGTTTTAACACTATAGATTGGGATTGACGGATATCGAAATATAGGGTTCTAGAGCTAGAGTATGGCGGTATGACTTCGTCACTATCGTGATCATAACCAATTGTTTCTCGCAACCCTGACCAGTAGGTTTCCACTCTGGCCCTGGAAGGGGGAGAACGCAAGAGCTGCACAAGACTCGTCAGTACTCACGAACTCGCCGCAGGTAGGTTTCCACTCCTACGAAAAAATTGCCTGTTTCATTCTAGGTCTGATACTTAATGAAAACTTTCGCAACACTAACTATCTAGATCGGATACTAGGTAATCAATCAAGCATACATGCAATAAGAACGAGAATAAACAGAGAACAAAGTTAAAATCCCAGATCTATAAACCTAGATGTTGATAACACCGGATTTTGACCATTTTTATGGATCATTTTAATATCTTTTACAAGTATTTTTACTCCATTTTCAAAGGTTTTCAAAGGATTTCTATGTTTCCGGATTTTAAAAGACTTTTCAGGTAATTTGGGAGAAAGAGGCACAAAATGGAACAAAAAGACTCTTTTGGATAAATGCAGACCGTCAGAACTCTCATGGAGAGACGAAGACCTTCTCACCGTCTGATCACCCTCAAAATTGAACAACTTATAGAAGAATCAACCAGCTTTCAAATGCACTTGGTTTGGAGACATTCCAATGGTTGGATCTCAAGATATTCCATTAGCCCCGGAGCCACGCGGAGTTGGCCAGCAACTCACGCGACCGCGGCCAACAAGCTATTTGCCGCGGTCAGAAGCTTCCCGACCGCGGCCACAAGCCAATTGCCGCAGTCACAACACTCCCGACCGCGGCATTCAAGCTCCGACTTAAAGCCCACTTATCTGAAGCCCAAAGTCATTCCCAGCCTCAATTCCGGAACCCTAGAGACCATGGAGTATTGGAGACTATAAATACATGTCATTTAGGTCGTTTTTAGAGAGAGCCATTGATACTTTACAGAAACCCTTTTCCTTTAGCCGTTTTTATGAGATTTTTGTAGAAGATTGTTCAAGTCCGAGTTCTTCAATAGAGAAGCTTTCTTTATCTCTTTTCTTTACTGTTTTCCATTACTTTTATTAAAACCAATGATGATGTCGAACTCAGCCATGTCTGAGTAGATCCCGAGTTGGGCTTAGGTTTCCCGAAAGGGGCTCTCATAATCGATTGAGACATCTAGGTTTATAGATCTGGGATTTCGACCTGTTCTCTGTTTATTCTTGTTCTTATTGCATTTATGCTTGATTGATCACCTAGTATCTGATCTAGATAGTTAGTGTTGCGAAAGTTTTCATTAAGTATCAGCCCTAGAATGAAACAGGCGATTTTTCCGTAGGAGTGAAAACCTACCTGCGGCGAGATCGTGAGTATTGACGAGTCTTGTGCAGCTCTTGCGTTCTCTCCCTTCCAAGGCCAGAGTGGAAACCTACTGGTCAGGGTTGCGAGAAACAGTTGGTTATGATCACGACAGTGACATAGTCATACCGCCGTACTCTAGCTCTAGAACCCATATATTGTTATCCGCCAATCCCAATCTATCTACACTAATGTTAAAACCGATTATGATCCCTTAGAGTTCCCAAAAGCTCAGCGTTTTTAGCCATAGTTTACAATTCCATCGATTTTTACTTGCTTTCTTAGACCTGCATTTCAATTTCCTTTGTTCGTTATTTACTTTCTTTATTTACCTTTCATGCGATATTTTACTTGCCTTATTTTTGTTTAGTTTGATATTTTACTTATTCCATTTACATTTCATTCGATTTTCTTTACTTGCTTTTTAGGATAGATTTATTTGCTTTCTTTTGTTTTAGTTTAATTCGCAAGAAAAACAACCAACCTTTAAAACCAATTTAGTCTAGACATAAAGTTAAAAACCGTAGAAGAATACCAGGCACACAAATCTCTGTGGATTCGATCCCTAAATACTACAACTGATTAGCTGTGCACTTGCGGCTTTCATTTGTTTTGTTAAGGGTAAAACTTGTTCCCTCACGTAGTTGACACGGGCACGCATCAGATGTCTTAATCGATTATGAGTGCCCCTTTCGGGAACCCTATACCCAACTCGAGATCTACTCAGACATGGCTGAGGTTGACATCATCATTGGTTTTAATAAAAGTAATAAAAAACAGTAAAGAAAAGAGATGAAAGAAAGCTTCTCTATTGAAGAACTCAGACTTAAAAAATCTTCTATAAAAATCGCATAAAATGGCTAAAGGAAAAAGGAAAAAGGGTTTTTGTAAAAGTATCCAGGTTCTCTCTAAAAACGACCTTAATGACAAGTATTTATAGTCTTCAATACTCCATGGTCTCTAGGGTTCCGGAATTGAGGCTGAGAAATGACTTTGGGCTTCAGGAATATGGGCTTTTAATCGTAGTTGGCCGACCGCGGTCGGGAGTAACGTGACCGCGGGAAATAGGTGGTTGGCCGCGGTCGGGAATCTTGTGACCGCGGGAAATAGGTTGGTGGCCGCGGTCGCGTAACTTGCTGGCCGTCTTTGAGTGTCTCCGGGGCTAATGAAATATCTTGAGATCCAACCGTTGGAATGTCTCCAAACCAAGTGCATTTAAAAGCTGGTTGATTCTTCTATAAGTTGTCCAACTTTGAGGGTGATCAGACGGTGAGAGGTCTTCGTCTCTATATGAGAGTTCTGATGGTCTGCATTTATCCAAAAGAGTCTTTTTGTTCCAATTTATGCCTCTTTATCCCAAATTACCTGAAAAGTCTTTTAAAATCCGAAAACATAGAAATCCTTTGAAAACCTTTGAAAATGGAGTAAAAACACCTGTAAAAAACATTAAAGTGATCCATAAAAATGGTCAAAATCCGGTGTTATCAACAGCCCAAATAGAAAACATTTGCCACACTAGATGCATCATCAAAAACAAGGTATGTAACCTTATCATAGATGGTAGTCATGCACTAACTTGGCTAGCAAGTATATGGTGGACAGATTAGGTCTTGAGAAAACAAAGCACCCTCGACCTTACAAGTTAATGTGGTTAAACGATCAGACCGAGCTCAAGATTTTCGAGCAAGTATCAGTACTTTTTAGTATTGGCAAGTACCATGATCAAATCACTTGTGACGTGGTGCCGATGCAAGCAGGACATCTACTACTCGGCAGACCGTGCCAATTTAATCGAGCAGCAAACCATAATGGTCGCACCAACCATTACTCTTTCATGCACAAGGAGCGTAAGTACAATCTTGCATCTCTTAACCCCACCGAGGTACATGAAATGCAAGTGCATATGAACAAAGAGGCTGAGATATGTAAAAACAATCTTTATCTATCATCTAGTGATATTTGTAAAACCATGAGTGCCAATGGCACCGTGCTACTGATGATGTTTAGAGAGTGTTTGAGCGTAGGTATAGGTGACTCTGAGATCCCACCCGAAGTGCAAACTATCCTGAACAAGTTTAGAGATGTGTTTCCTAAAGAGATACCCCCAGGTTTACCACCACTTCGTGGGATAGAGCACCAAATTGACCTAGTTCCCAGATCAGCACTGCCCAACAAGCCAGCTTATAGGATGAATCCTGAGGAGAGTAAGGAGTTACAGAGGCAAGTGCGAGACCTAATGGACAAAGGCTATATCCGTGAGAGCCTCTGTCCTTGTGCTATGCCAGTTCTCTTAGTGCCAAAGAAAGATGGTACATGGAGAATGTGTGTGGACTGCCGTGCCATTAACAACATCACCATCAAGTATAGGCACCCCATTCCACACCTAGATGACATGTTGGATGAGCTGAGTGGATCCACAATCTTCTCAAAGGTATACTTAAAGAGTGGATACCACCAAGTTCGAATGTGTGAAGGAGACGAGTGGAAAACCGCGTTTATGACCAAACACGGTTTGTATGAGTGGTTAGTTATGCCTTTTGGCTTGATTAATGCACCAAGCACCTTCATGCACCTTATGAACGAGGTTCTTCGAGCTTATATAAGTAAATTTATAGTTGTTTATTTCGATGATATACTTATATATAGTAAGAACCTTAATGATCATCTTCAACACCTCGAATTAGTGCTTAAAATACTTCGCAAGGAAGGCCTATATGCTAACCTTAAGAAGTGCACATTTTGTACTAACCGGCTTGTTTTTCTTAGGTTTTGTAGTAAGTGAACAGGGATTATGAGAATGGCCTACACCAACTACGATCGGTCATTTTAGGAGTTTTCATGGCTTGGCCAGCTTCTACAGACGCTTTGTGCGATATTTCGGCACGGTGGCAGCCCCACTCACCGGGGTGATCAATAAAAACGTGCCATTCTCATAGGGACCAGCTCAAGATGCAGCTTTTGAAGCCATGAAAAAAGGTTTAACACAAGCACCTGTTCTAGCCCTACCCGACTTTGATGAAATGTTTGAGGTGGAGTGTGATGCATCAGGAGTGGGAATTGGAGCTATGCTACATCAAATAAAGAGACCAGTGGCATTCTTTAGTGAAAAACTCAGTGGAGCCACACTAAACTACTCCACCTATGACAAGGAGTTATATGCCTTAGTCCGAGCATTGGAGACTTTGCAACATTACTTATTGTCCAAGGAATTCATCATTCATACTGATCACGAGACCTTGAAGCACTTAAGAGGATAAACCACGCTTAAGAGACACCATGCTAAATGGCTGGAGTTCAAAGAGACTTTCCCTTACGTGATCAAGTAAAAGAAAGGGCAAGAGAATGTTGTGGCCGATGCACTCTCAAGAAGACACGCATTTATCTCTACTATGGATGCAAAGGTACTTGGGTTTGAGCACATCAAGGAACTATACAAAGATGTTCCTGAATTTGGAGAAGCTTATAAAGGGTATGGCAAAGGAGCTTTTAGCTCATACCACTTGCACGATGGGTTACTTTTCTGAGATAAGAGGCTGTGTTCCCCAAGGGTCTTTGAGGGAACTATTTCTGAAAGAGGCACACGGTGGAGGCCTCATGAGTCATATTGGAGTGGACAAGACACTGGCCATAATAGCTGATCACTTCTTTTGGCCACACCTCAAGAAAGATGTGGAGAGACATTGCTCACGCTGTCTTACTTGCCACAAGGCCAAGTCTAGGTTACATCCTCATGGCTTATACTTACTTTTACCTATTCCTAACGCACCATGGGTTGATAATTCTATGGATTTCGTACTAGGTTTGCCTAAGACCAGACACAAAGACTCGATCTTTGTTGTTGTGGATCAGTTTTCAAAGATGGTGCACTTCATACCTTGTGACAAGTCCAATGATGCCACAAAAACCGCAGATTTGTTCTTGAAAGAGGTGGTGAGACTACATGGAGTGCCAAGAACAATTGTCTCCGACCGAGACTCTAATTTCTTAAGCAACTTTTGGAGGACCTTGTGGAGAAAGCTTGGCACCAAGCTCTTGTTCTCTACAACTTGTCATCCTCAAACGGTTGAACAAACCGAAGAGGTAAACCATACATTGTCTACTTTACTTAGGGTTACTCTTGGTAGGAATTTAAAAATATGGTTAGATTGTTTTCCATTCATTGAATTTGCTTATAAACATGCTACTCACTCGGCTACTAAGATGTCTCCTTTTGAAGTTGTGTATGGATTTAATCCACTAACGCCTTTAGATCTCTCACCAATACCACAAGCTGAGCAAGTCAACTTAGACGGCCTCAAGAAAGGAGAGTTTGTGAAGAAGATACATGAGAAGGCCCAAGATAACATAGTGAAGAAAACGGAGGAATACAAAAGGAAAGCTAACAAAGGACGCAAGAAACTTGTATTCAAACCAGGGGAGTGGGTTTGGCTGCACATGAAACCAGAAAGATTCCCACAGAAAAGGATCTCGAAGCTTGCTCCTCGCGGAGATGGACCCTTCAAAGTCCTAGAAAAGATCAATGACAATGCATACCGATTGGAACTTCCAGGTGAGTTTTATATTTCACATAGTTTTAATGTTGCTGATTTGTCTCCTTATGATGCAGGTGATACAGTTTTGAGGACAAAACCTCTTGAAGACGGAGGGAATGATGAGGTCATCGAACCAAAATCAGACCAAACACTTGTTCCCAAGCTCAAAGAAGCACCAATGACTCGTTCCAAGGCAAGGAGGTTGAGAGAAGGATTCAACTTGGCTTTCTCTTCATGATCTAACAACCTATCATTGATGATGACAGGATAAGATGAATTAAGTCCAACAAAATCATACCTGAGCCCTGTTGGTAGAGGTTTGAGTTCAGCAGGGGGCGCTTTGGTCTCATCCCAATCGGCCATGAAACTGTCTTGCTCAGCCGGAGCTTCTTTGGTGTTGATCTCATCAGCCGGCTTGACCTCGTGCTCAGCCTCCATACCCACGGCCATACACTCTTGAAATTTCCCATAACTTGTGCTTGAACTACTGATACCCTGATCCTCTTGACATCTTGCTTCCAGCTCCAAGAACCTTGTTTCTGAACCCAATTCCTTGTGCTGATCCAAAACCATCTGGTAAGCCTCACTTTCTACAGCCAAATACCCATGTTCACCATGTTCTTTGGTCAAGGTGATCTGAAGCGGGTATTCTAATGTTAGATCTTCCAACAGTTCATCAGCTAACTCATCCATTGTTTCGATGTAAAAGACCTGTCCACCAATTATTGGCTTCTTCATCATTTCCTCTACATCAAACTTCAGAGTTTCTGTTCCAAGGTGCAACTCAATCATTCCAACTCTCACATCAATGATTGCTCCTGCTGTTCCAAGGAAAGGTATACCAAATATGAGTGGATCAACAAGCTCCTCATCGATTTCTAAGACTATGAAGTCAGTGGGGACTTCAAAGCCTCCTACCTTAACAGGTAGATCTTCAAGTAAACCTATGGGAAGCCTCACTGATCTATCAGCCAACACCAAAGATATCTTAGCTGGCTTGAATACTCTGTAACCTAACCTTTGTGCAACTGAGAATGGCATTAGACTTACTGAAGCTCCAAGATCACAAAGACAACCAGAAAACTTTAAATGACCAATGGTGCAAGGTAGAGTGAAGCTCCCTAGATCAAAAAGCTTACTTGCGATTGTCCTCCTTTGAATAATAGTGCTGCACTCATGGCTTAAAACAACCATACCTTGAAGCTCCTTTAATCTGTTCAAGATAGCATCCTTCAAAAAGTTTCCAAGTTGTGGGATCAGAAGGAATGCTTCTATGGTTAGAACTGTAAAGTTGGTCTCTCTTAGCTGCATATCAAACACAGCTCTAGCTTTCTCCAAGATTTGCTTCTTAAACCTCCCTAGAAATGGAAGTTTAGGTTGGTATGGTGGTGGTAGAACCTATGGTTTCTCAGGCACCATATCTTTTTCCACCTCTTTACTCTTATCACTCTTGTCAACATGATCTTTTTTCTCACTCCCTTGAGCTGCTTCCCCACCAACTTGCTCATTGTCCTCAATGAGCACTTATCTTGGTTCTCTCTCTGGTAACTCCTTGCCACTTCTAATAGTAATTGCATTGCAATCCTATTTGGTATTAGGTTCAGGTTTACCAGGTAAAGTTCCATGTTGTCATGAGGAAGAGGCTTCATTCTTCTCTAACTCTTTAATCTTTTGTTGCATAGCCTCATATTTTGAACCCAAATCAGAGAAATTACTTTCGACCCTTTGTTGACCTTGTAGTAGCTGCTGTAAAACTCCACACAAATCAGAACCTATCTGCTGTTACTGAACAGGTTGTGGCTGAATCAGTTGTTGTTTTCCAAACCCTGGTGGATACTTGTTTTGCTCGGCTGGCTGTTTAAGTTGTTACCCTGAATCTGAAGTGGTTGCTGTCCATACCCTTGGGGTTGCTGTACAAACTGCTGCTTGGGCTGATAGTTCCCTTGAAATTGGTTCTTGGGAACAAAGCTCTGTTGACCTTGTTGAGGAGGGTAGACTTGGTCTTGGGGATTTGCTACGTTGGTGCTTCTATAGGAAAAGTTCTGGTTGGTGTTGAAGTTATAGTACCTTTGAAACTTGTTCTGATTCCCAATATAGTTCAGCTCCTCTTGAGTAAGACCTTCTTCATTAACATTGTCAAAACTTGGAGACAGATCATCAAATTCCCCAACAAAGTGTAATGGCTTCTGAGTTGCCACTAAGACCTTGTCAAGCTTGCTCTGCAGCTCCTTGATATCCCTTCTCATTCTCTGCTCCTCACTAGAGCCATCTCCTCTATTGGCTCTGTCATAATCCTCCCCATAGGTTTCATTACTCATTGCCAAGTTCTCTACAAGCTCCATTGCTGCATTTATCTCCTTGGCAAGGAAGTTGCCATTAGAAGCTGTATCCAACTGATTCTTGATCTTAGGGAGAGTACCTCTGCATAGAGTACTCAAGAGTGAAGCTTCAGAAAAACCATGATGGGGACATTTGTTTGTGTAGCTCCTAAATATCTCCCATGCTTCCCCAATGTTTTCATTGTTGTGTTGGATAAAGCTTGAGATTTGGTTCCTCAACTTGGCTGTCCTTGAGGTGGAGAAGAATTTAGAAAGGAAAGCCAGCTTACGCTGCTCCCATGTTTGAATTGATCCCCTTGGTAAATTCTTCTCCCACTGATGAGCCTTGTCTCCCAAGCTGAAAGGAAACAGTCTTAATTTGAAGCTATCCTCTGAAACTCCATTGATCTTTGTTAGATCACAGACTCTTATCAAACTGATCCAGGTGCTCAATTGGATCCTCCATAGGCAGACCATGGAACTTGGAATTCTGAACCATGTTAAGGAGTGATGCCTTCACCTCAAAGTTGTTGTTTTGGACTGGAGGAGCCTGGATTCCTGCTCTGTATTGATGTGCATTAGCCCGGTAATTATCTCCAACAAAGACTGAAGGTGGCTCTTGACGCCTGGGAGGTAGTGGGTGGTGCTGCTGATTGATGTGAGCTTGTTACTCATTTCTAGCCGCTTGCTGCTGATTCACTTGAGCTTGGCTTTCGTTCCTGTCAGCCATATTCTGGTTCACAAATGCCTGTTGTTCGTTTCTATCAGCCTGAGCTTGATTTACTTGAGCCTGGTGCTCAGCTTGATCCACATGCTGTTCCATACCCAACCTCTCAAGATGTGCTTCTCTTTCCTTTTCTCTTCTTACAGCTATCTCTACCAGGTTGTTGTTGTCAATGAAAGGCTCAGCTGGTTGAGAACTTCTGCTTCTAGTCCTTGGTCTATGTGACATAAACCTGAAACTCTAGCACTTGAAAGTTTAATCAGTAAAACAAAAAGAAAACACTTGATCTCAAGATGAACTCAGTAACTAATGCTGAACAATCACCCAAATGGCAACGGTGCCAATTGATAAGTAAGAGTTTTCAAGGCTCTTTGGGTTATCAATCCCTTAATCAGTGTAGTATAAAGGGTGTCAAACCATATATGACCTTATGAGAAGACTACTCACTAATAATGATCAACACACTTAATCCTTTGCAAGATGTGTTGTTAATCATGATTAGAAGCTTGATTTGATGGAAAGAAATGTTAAGAAACAGCCTTTTAAGATTAAAAACGAGATATATCTCTTATGAAAGAACCAAGTTTTACACAAAAGATGTAAGTTCTCAAAATAGATAAAGGATAAGTAGGGTTTTTTGTCCCAAAAAGTATTTATAGAAGAGGTCAACGAAGCAGGTCAATCCGGAACAAACCGGGTACTGACCTGGTCTTCTTAGGCTGTTGGATGAGGACCTCAGTGAGGTGAAGAGTCCTAGATCGAGCGGTGACGCCGAGTGGTCCTGGAATCTGGGTTGAAATGAAGAATACACCAAGAACTTGCATGAATCCTTGGCTTTGATCCAGCTTTGAATATGACCGTTGGAACAGACTTGTTCTTGATCTGGTTTCATGACAGGGGGCCTAGGTATCATTCACACCAAGGGGTCAGACCAAGGTTTAGAGCTTTTGATGCAGATATTGCTCCTCGGTATAGAACAGGCTGTGGGGTTAAGCCGAGGTTTGAAGTGTTTCATTTGTTTGGAATATACCTCGATTTACTTATACCGAGGGGTCCAGATCGAGGGGGTCATGTCAGGGAGGGCCTCGAGGTAGTGAAGTCGAGGGGTTGATGCCGAGGCCTGATCCAGCACTTAGCAAAAATCCAGATGAAACCCCATTGAAACTCCCAGCTTGATACTTAGTCATTTTGAGACTAGTTTCCCCTACAAAGCATGCCTCGGTGTTGCATGACCGAGGGGTCAGCCCGAGGTCTGGACCAAAAGTTTCGCAAATAGGCCTCGGTATCAAAATATGTCGAGGAGCTCACACCGAGGCCTAACAAAACACTTAGCACCAGTTGCAACTCTTGAAACCCAAATTGACCTGCTTGACTTCTTCTCCCAGTAACTTTTAGCTCCGGGATCAAAATGACTCGAGACCAAGCCCACAGGAAATATGACTCAACCAGCTCGAACTTTGGTGAAGACCTTGATTGCATCCGGGGAGAAGAAGATCTCCCGGACGGTCGATCTTTGAAGTGTAACGGAATGATCTAGAAATGGCTTCTAAACCTGTGTTCTCTCCGTTTGCGTTATCTCCTAGCTCAGAGCTCCAAATCGGTTGATCTCAATCTTTCTGGAAATAAGACTCAAAGATATTGAATCTTGATGAAGGACCCGGAAACTGGATCAGAAGGGAAGGGCATCGTCCTGGGCAATCTTTGAGGCACATCGGATCGGTCTGGAATGGATGCGAGACAGGTTTGTCCTCCATTGGCCATAACTTTCAGCTCACTGCTCCGAATTCATTGATTCTAACTCTTCTGGAACCTTGATTCAATCTTTTTGAACTATTTTGAGGACTGCATAAGCTAAATCAGACGAGAAGGCTTCCAGGTAAAACGATCTTTCAGACGTATTGACACAAGAGATTTTTGGCTGAGGATTATGCTTGCGGTACGTGATTTTGGCCGAGGTTCTATTCCGCGGTACGGTTTTTGGACGAGAAAACACTGCCTGCGATACATGGTTTGGCCGAGAGACTCCAAAATGCCCATGAGCTTGAACTCTTTTGATGATCAACTCTCTCTCTTTAAAGAAATGTGAACTCCCAAAATCCACCCCTCTCTCTCTAATTTGTTCTAATTTGTTCTAATTTGCTTGAGGGAAAGCAAAGGATAAGTGTGGGGGAGTTGATATATTCATATCATTACATGTTTAGGATGCGTTTTTGGTTCAAGAACAGAGTTCTCATTCATGCATTTTAGATACATTCATTGTGTTTTATCTTTGTTTTAGAGTTTTAGGACTTTGCATTAGGTCCAAGTGAGTCTTGCATGTTTGGAGTGTCAACCAGGTGTTTTAGAGGTCACTTGGAGTGGAAAACATAGAACCAGGGTAAGGAACGGTGAAAGAAGATGCAAAATGGTGGAATTGGGAATTTGGAGGTTATCGGCCAAAAACCTTACTGCAGGAAGGTTTTTCTCGACCAAAACTGCTTACCGGATAGCTTCTGTCGGCCAAAATGGTACATGAACTCTCGGTCAAAAGCTTCCCGACCCGATACGCTTTATAGATGGCCTTACCGGAAAGCCTTTCCTTCTGATTCAGTCTCCGGGGTCTTCAGAAAAGTTCGAGATTATTGAGTCAAGGTTCCATGATACGATCATGGACCCAGAGCATGACCCAGATAAATAAGTCGAGGTTCTGGAAACTCACTAGGTCGTACCAGAAGGACCAATGACGCGATCTAGGGCCAAGAAGCTGGCAGGGGCGGTTCAAGCTGTGCTTAACGGGATCAAGACCGGACCAGACGACCCAGCATCACCCAAGGTTGTGACCGTGCTCGTGAACGCCGGCTGTAGCTAACCTGGTCCAAGTGATGGCTTAATACTCTTTTTCCTTACACCTGGATTTGTCCCAATGGATTTACCAGGTGGGGTTTTAACAAGGTTAAGTCCATTGCCCAACTCTCAAACTTCGTTTACGGTCTGGATCATGGGACGGAAGTCCAAGAGTAATTTTCGGTGGAGCAGCCCAAGAGTCATTCCGAGACCACCGAAGAGTCATTCAACGTTTTTAGTCTTTCGCATTTATTTTCTTTTAATTTTCTAAGTGTAACCTTTGAGCTACTTTGCCTTCTATATAAGGCCTTTGTATCTTCATTTTGGAACTCATTCACCTTTTCATATTAATAAAATTCCGAGATTTTCTCTTTGTTCTTTTGAGAACTGTTTTCGATTCTTAGGAGGTCAGCCTCTTGAATATTTCTTTTGGTTTATTGAGTTCTTCTCATCGGAATCAACGCAGCCTTCGATCCATCTTGTTTAAGTAATTCGTTCAAGTAGTTTTAGGGGCACAAGGATTTTCGGGACCTTGTTCTCACGCCTTGTCATCCTAGAAACGCGGATACTTAACTCGGTGCAGCCATCCCCTTTGTTTGTGACGAGCACCGCGAGTTTGGGCCTAGGGATATTCGGGAGTTCTCACTCTCACGCCTTAGCAACTACTCTGTGCATCCGATCTAGCCAAGGATCTTTCAACCTCCATTGCCCAAGTGTTTCTGGTCTTAGGAGATTCGTATCAAGTGGTATCAGGGCCACACACTTGTCAAATGCGGTATTATCTATCTTTGTCTTTTTAAATTCCTTCTTCTCTTTCTTTCTTCTGTATTTTCTAGATCTATTTTTTAAAAAAAAGGTAAAAAGTCAAAAAAAAAAAAAGAGAAAGATCTGTTGAAACAAATTCTTTTCTATCTATCTTTCTTGGAATCGCTTGAATTGTTCTTGTGTGCTACACCTTGAATTGATATGAGTTTCGATTAGAACTGAGAGAAATCTCTTAAGTGATAGTGAGATTATCGCGAGTGTGAGTGAATTCAAGAGAGAAACACCCAAGTGAGGAGATTTTGATACTAACGTGTTTGTTTACTTTTGCGAGGTACCAATTTATATGTCAACGGGCCCTTATTCAGATTCAGGCGGAGAGTGAAACTACTACACCTTTCGTGACGGAAACCACATTCGTTGGATCAATCTGTAATAAATGGATGCTAAGCTTACCCAAATCACTGAGCTGATGGAGCGCATGAATCAAAGAATGGATCAGTTAGAAAGGAGCCACGACAGTCTGATGGAGAACAAAGTGGTCACCGGAATCGAGAGGAACCAGAACATTTGAGGAGGGATCAAAATCAGGAAGAGGTCCTAGACAACCCCTTTTATGATGATGGTCGCACGTCTGGAGCAAGCCGGCAACGGTATGACCGAGGTGCACGCCGAGGTCGTGGAGGTCAGTTCTGCATGCATGAACCACACAGACAAAACCGCAACTGGCAAAACTCAGAAGACGAGGACCGTGATCCTCCATACCGGGGAAACGAGCAGAACAATCCAGGCCGTGACCGAGGCCGACCTGATAACGACCTCGCCGGGATGAAACTCCGAATACAACCGTTTTACGGGAAGAACGACCCGGATGCCTTCCTGGAATGGGAAAAGAAGATTGAGCTGGTCTTCGGGTGTCAAAATTTCTCCGAGCAAAAGAAAATGAATTTGGCCGCAACTGAGTTCCACGGTTACGCGGTTGACTGGTGGGACCAGGTGGTGACTAACTGAAGAAGAAACGGGTTCCAGCCTATTTCTACCTGGGATGAGATGGAGGCCCTGATGAGACATAGGTTTGTTCCAGCCCACTACAATCCAGAGCTGCACACTAGACTCCGACGGTTGACTCAGGGAGCAAAGACCGTGGAAGATTATTTCCAAGAAATGGAACGGCTTATGCTAAAGGCCGATGTGGATGAAACGATGAATGCGACCATGGCCCGATTTCTAAGTGGTCTGAACCGGGATCTACAAGACCGAATGGAGCTACAGAAGTATGCGAGCTTACCTGAGATGTTGAACAAGGCCATACTGGTGGAACAACAGCTCAAGAGGAAGGGAACCTCTCGGCCCGCCTGATAACTAAGAGTTTTCAAGGCTCATTATAGAGGTTATCAATCCTTTGTCTTGTAGTACAAGGGGTTTACCAATCCAGATGTGGTGTTAGACACTAAACTATGTGATCAGGTTCTTAATTCAAGCAAACAAGAGTGGTTATGATTATCTAAAGACAACTACAAACTTAAACAGGATTAAAGACTAATGAAATGATTAAACAAGAACTAAACAATGACAAATGATGAGAATGTATGAATGATGATGCGAAAGGTCTTAGACATGATAGTGGATTAGGGTGCCTTTAGTGATAAAATAGTGAGCTAATGAACCATATGATCAAGCAAACCATTCAACTTAAACATCATTAATTAAGTTAATCCTCTCATGAAGGTATTAACTCCTATGCTAAAACAGTTTCTAACCCAATCATCATCAGTGAAACATGAGTTAACAAACATAAAGAACCAGTTTAATCTGTCATTTAAGCATATAGACAATCATTCCCATGATGAATAACACTTAAACCTCTATCAACCTTGGTTCAGGCATTTCATCAAACACTTTTGGTGCATGAAATGCCCAGAATGTAGACCACATATGATTTGTAAGGATCTAGCATAGAGAACAGGTTGTAGAGAATGGAATATGCATGATCTAACCCCTAAGCTCACTAATCTACCACTTAAGCACCCTAATCTACATATCTAAGACCTTAATATGGAGATTACTCACTAATCATAATCAACACACTAGATCCTTTGCAAGATGTGTTGTTAATCATGATTAGAAGTGTGATTTGATGATAAGAAATGATGGAACAAGATGAAAAGAAACTTCAAATCGATATTAAACTCTAAAAACAAGGTGTATCAAGTGGTTTTTCACAAAAGGGGGAAAAAGACGAAAAATGGATAAAAGGTTCTCTCCAAATTAGGTCTAAAAACAATATATAGGTGTCTTGGGCGAACCGGGTCAACCTGGAACAAACCGGGTACTGACCCGGTCTTGGTGGGTGAAGATGGGTTTGCCACGGTCAAGTGTGTTCTTGGTGTGGCCGTGGCAACCTGACCGTGTCAAAGCTTTGTTCGCGTGTTCTTGGCTGCATTTTGATGCCACGGTCTAACAGGCCTCGTCCAAAACCCGTGGCAAGTGGTCGTGTCAAACGCCGAAGGTGTGTAAAAGTTGCCACGGTCAAGCCCTATACCGTGGCATTCAGACCGTGTCAATCGCCGAAGGTATGTAAAAGTTGCCACGGTCAAGTCCTATACCGTGGCATTCGGACCGTGTCAATCGCCAAAGGTATGTAAAAGTTGCCACGGTCAAGTCCTAGCCGTGGCATTCAAACCGTGTCAAGTGCCGAATGCTTGTAAAGTTCCTCCCAGCCAAGTGTTTGTTTGCCACGGTCAAGTGTAGACCGTGGCATGAAGATCGTGTCATTCGCCGAAGGTGTGCAAAAGTTGCCACGGTCAAGTCCTAGACCGTGGCATTCAAACCGTGCCAAGTGTCGAATGCTTGTAAAGTTCCTCACAGCCAAGTGTTTGTTTGCCACGGTCAAGTGTAGAACGTGGCATGAAGATCGTGTCTTTCGCCGAAGGTGTGCAAAAGTTGCCACGGTCAAGTGTGGACCGTGGCATTCCATCGTGGCATGTTTCACTTAGCTCGCATCATTCAGGGCTGTCTGGACCACTTCGCATTCCGGAGAGTGTAACTCATGAGATACTTGTCCGAATTGAGTGATTCCGGTTGCAGAGGACAGAGGACTCATATATCTCTAACTTTGGTGAAGGAAGCTTCGGTGCTTGGGAAGTGCAAGGCTTCCTGGAAGCCTCATCCTTGCAGTATATTTACAAGATCAGAGAGAGACGTATATACATGTGTCCATTTCGGAGACCGTATCTTCCTACTCATACCTTCGAATTGAATGATCTCGGATGTTCTAGAAAGAGGACTCAAATGTCTCTGATTCTCATGAAGGCCCCGGAAACTGAATCGGCCTGGAAAGTGCACCGTCCTTCGTATTCTTCAGAGCTCATCGGTTTGGTCCAAAACAGCAGCGAGACAGGGGTTTCTTCCGACGAGCTTAACTCTCTGCTCACGCGTCCTAATTCCATGATTCCACTTGCTATGGAACCGTGATCCAATCTTCTCCAACTTCGATGCAGCACCCGCCATCTGAATCGGACCGGAAGGTTCCCCGGACAGGCGATTTCGGAAACGTGTCTGCACCCGGAGATTTTGGCCGAGAGATCCTTTAGCCGGTACGCGTTTTGGCCGATAAGATCCACCCACGGTACGTGTTTTGGCCGATAAAATCTTTCCTGGTACGCGAGATGGCCGAGAAAAACCTTCCTGGTCAGCGAGAATGGCCGATAACCTCCAAAGACCCAATTTCACCCTTTTTCAAGCCTTGATCACCATTCCACCTCCTGGATTCATCTTTTCAGCTCTAAATACACCTGATAAACACTCAAAACATGCAAGGACTCATTGGGACCTAATGCATCTCCTAAGTTCTAAAACAAATCCTAAGGACCTAAAATGCATGGAATAAAACATGATTTAGAATGAATTATGCAACCTAAATGATGCAAATTATGAACATATCAACTCCCCCACACTTGTCCTTTGCTTGTCCTCAAGCAAGCAAGAACAAATGAGAGAGAGAGGTTGAATGCATGGGAGTTCACATTTCCTTTTTGAGAGAAGTGGTCACAATGAGAATTCAAGTTCATGCTCAATTATGCAATGCAAAGCCATACTCAGATGTGTATCAACTCAATAAGGAATCTCCACAAGTTATTCTCTCTCTCAACTCTTTCACATTCATTAAGCTTTTTACCAAGTGGATCAAATGATGCATTGTTTAAATAAACATAGTTTGGCTAGGGTGAGGTTATGAGACTAAAATGATCTCATCAATGCCTGAGTGGGTTCAATGCAGCAAAAGGATCTCTCTATGAATGACCAAACTTTGGCAGAATGCTAAAGGTAAAAGGCAACCTATGCATACAAGGGCAAAGACTCATCCCACCCTAAACTCATCTCAAAGTTTCCTCACTTGCTTACTTTTCACACTCATTCTTCTCTCACTAGGGGATTCTCTTTTCTTTTTCATACACAAGTCTTGGAGTTCAAACTTTCCATAGCTCTTTTTCACTTTATTTTGTAACTTCTTACCTCTTTTTTTTTTTCTTTTTAAAACATTTGAGCTCTTTGGCTTCTTTTCTTTTCCCTTAGAGGCTAGACTCGTTCTTTTCAAAACACTAGAGCTCACTTTCTTTGACTCAAAACTCCAAGACTGATTTCTTTTCTTTTTCTATCCCCTAGTTCTCACCATTCTCCTTTATTTCCACTCATCTCTCCTTTTTCCACTCACCAACAAGTATTCCCCCACACTTAGTTCTTGCCAAATCTCTCAGCTCCGTGATGATGGAACTTATCACTCAATGAGACTTGCCTTTGTCGCCCTAAACCTAACACTTTCTGTTAAGTTTGGTCCAAGGTGGCCTCTCAATCACACACAAACAAATGGCTTGAAAGAAGGATGGGTTCAGGGTGACGAAAACTGATCTATTATGCAGATTCAGCTATTTGAGCTAAGGAAGAGGATGGTAAAAACAGGATTCTAGCTCAAATATGTATATTGGTATCCACAAGCTTGTTCAAACAATGCACCAAATCATAATTTCAAGTTAAGTTCAGGGTTTTCACTTATTAGAGTTGAGTTCAATTCAAACTTGCTTCTCAGATTCAAATCGTTTCAGACTTTGCAAGCACAGAAAAAGATTCACAAGCATATTCAGTTCAAGTTCTCAAAGTGATGTACTCTCTAGAAAACTTATCATTACTCCCTGCAAGATGCAACCTACATGCATATGCAATCTAGACTCAATCCTAAAAATGAGAATGCAGCTACATGATCATTTTTTTGTGAAAATTTTTCAGATTTTTCCATTTTTTTGGTTTTTATATGCACTTAGATGAGACTACATGAATATGCAACTAGAATGTGACTCAAGACTCAAAGTGTAAAATAAGAAAAGAGAAAACATGATTAGTAAAGGATGAAACTCCTCCCCCACACTAAAATAACACAGTCCCCTGTGTTATAAAAGCTTGAGAAAGGAGTTAAAAACAAATCAAACAAGTAAAATGCAAAATGGAAAAGAAGAGCTACATGCATATGTACAGAGTTTTGAGTGGTTACCTCAATCACTGAGGTCTGATCCCAAGTAGTGGGATGGGTTGGAGGTGGAACATGATGGAGTTGAGTATCTAGGTGGGCTGCTCTCAGGTGAGTCTGGTTGGAACGCTGTGGCCGGGTTCACCCAATCTTCTTTTCCTGGTGGTAGCACAAGGTCAGGAGCGGCTGAGCTTTCTCCCACCTCTTCTCTTGTATCTTGTTTGGGTGAGGTGGCGAGGGCTGTGAGTTTCTTAACCTTCTTCTTAAGCTGCCTAACAAAGTCAACGAGCTTGTGGATCGTTTTGTCTTGCCATTTGCACCATTTCTGAAGGCTGTTAACTCTGGAATACAGCTTCTTTGTGTGATAATCAGGCTCACCCCAAAAGTAAGGATCAAAGTGATACCGGCCTGCTCCCATCCTTCTCTCAAAATCTCTTGGCTCCTGATTCTCACAACCAGCGGTCCTAGTTGTGTCCTCCTCCTCAACTGGCTCTTTACCCTTAGAACTAGCGGTTCTCTTGCATTTGGGAATTGGAGGGTGAATGGCTGGGTTGTAGAGCTGATCTTTTAGGACAATAAAAGAGACATTGTGCCTTTCTGTGAGAGTGGTGATGGCTGGGTGTGGCAACAGAACATGAACCTTTTCATTTTGCAAGAGCTTGAAGGTGTACAAGAAGTTTTCACCATTGCTTTCTTTTAAAAACCCAACCTTGGTGAGGGTAGCTTCATCAATCAACTCAGGCCTGACCTCAACATCATCAAAGACAAAACCTCTTGCTTTCAGAATCTTTGTCACTAGCCATCCATTGTGCAACTTAGTGAGCTTCTTTCTTTTACCCTCACTCCAAGCAATGTCCTTGTATATCAGCATTTGGCGTGCCAAAAATGCACCACTAGATGGGATGTAATGTGGGAGGTGAAACTATCTCTTGCTCTTCAAGTGACTGATGAGAGGATGAAGACCCATACCTAGTAGCTCCATGTCAGCTAGATGCACCACTCCATCATTGTGCTTGGTAAAGAACATTTGGCAAAGCACCTTGTGAGCATAGCGGATTGCTGGGTTTCTTATCCATGAACTCTTGCATCTTCCTCCCCTGAAGCTCCCAAAAGCAATTGTATCCCACAAGTCAGTAATCATGTGATCAGGGTATGTGAACTTCACTGTTTGTTCTTGTGCAGGTCTTGGAAAATCAAAGATCTCATCTAGTTCCTTGAAGCTTACATGGTATTGTGTACCATCTATTGTGAACTCTATGTGCCCAAGACCATTTCCCTCTTTGATTCTTTCATCTCTTGGGCCATATCCACAAACTTGAAGGGATGCAAGGAACTCTTGTGTAACACCATCATGAGCCACATCTCTCATCTCAAAGAATCCACCAAACCCCATGTTGTTGAAAATGAGCTGAACTTCTTCAAGAATCCCCATCTTCCTCAGCAGCTCCATATCAGGGAACTTGGTTTGCAGCACTTTTACACCCCTGAACATAGCAAAGTAGTCATCAAAAGTTGGTTCTTTGTCCTCAGAACCTGTCTTTGCTTTCTTAACCCACTTCAATGCTGTTTCAGGATCACTCTCTGTTCCTTCTTCATCCTCAGCCACAGCCACCTCTTTTCCTGCCCTGTGAACGACCTCAACCAATGCCAGCTCTTTACCAGAAGTTTTTGAAGTAGAGGCCTTTGTTTTCTTTGGTGCAGCAACCTTCTTTGTTTTCTTCTCAGCTGGATCCTTTGGCTTTCTCTGTTTTTTCTGTTTCTTGAAAACTTTTTGCCCAAAAGGCATAATCTGATCCTCTGAAGCTCCAGCTTTCTCCTTTTTGGCTTTATCCATGGCTGCTGTTCTTTTTGTTCCTTCCATCTGCATTTTCTCAAACAGCTGTAAGCACCAAAGCAAGAGAACAACAAAAGTTTTCCAAAATTCACCAAGCTCATGTGTGGTACAAATCGATTTCTCTTGAAAAGAATGTATTTTAAGCTGATTAAAAACTCAGTAAACTCAAAGCAATGGCAAGAAGCAATGCACACAAAGAGTTCAGCTTGAAACACAATTCTAAAAAAAAAAAAAATCGATACATTTGATGAATTTCAAGAAAAAATTCTCAAAAATTCCAAGAACAGGTTATTCTCAAGCAAGATCCATGAAATTCCTATCCATTCTACTTGCACAATACTCACAAAATGATTCTAACGTATCAAGAAACCCATTAAAATCGATTCCATTTGTTTTTCTGTTCATGAACAGTACACTAAAGCATGGAAAAGGTGAGTTTTAACAGACTAAATACCTTGGAATCTTCAAGTTTTGAGTGAAAAACGAATGTGCAGCAAGAAACTAGACAGGATTACGAGTTCAATGCAGTTGGAATTTCTCAATTTGATGCAGGAACGAGAGAGATATGAAAGTTTAAAGCTCAAGAATGGAGAGAAAGGAGCAAACTCGCGATGAAGAAGAAGGAGAGGTGGGGAACAGCTGTCTTGGCGCGTCCTTTGACCGGTCAACGTCCGTACGGTCAACTTAAATTTGGTCGCGCCTGGTTGACCGTGTCAAGAAACGTGTGTGCTTCCTCTTTTTGCCGCGGCCTTGGTGCGTCCGTGTCAACTTGACCGTGGCAAACACCAAATGTTGCCTCCTTCTTCTTTCTCTTGCCACGGTCAAGTGTTCTCCCATAGCAATATCACCATGGCAGTGTTCAATCCTCGGTCAAACCATCGTATTCTTTGCCAAGGCCTGCCTTCTCACCGTGGCAATCTCCTCGTGTCAAAGTCCGAACATTGGCCACTTCTTCTTGCTTTGCCACGGCCTTAGCTTCTTCCCGTGGCAACTAAACCGCAGCAATATCCGAACCATTGTCTTTCCAAGCATAAGTTGCCACGGCCAGCTTCACTACAACCTTGGAATCATTGGTAGGGGAAGCAATGGCCTCAACCCATTTGGACACATAGTCCACAGCAACAAGTATATACTGATTCCCATAGGATGAAATGAAGGGCCCCATAAAGTCAATCCCCCAGCAATCAAAGATCTCAACTTCTAGAATTGGGTTTTGAGGCATCTCACTCCTCTTTGATATGTTTCCATGCCTCTGACAGGCATCACATGCTGAAACCACTAACTGAGCATCTTTGAACATTGTGGGCCACCAAAACCCACTCTGAAGAACCTTTGCCACAGTCTTGAATGCTCCCATGTGACCCCCAAAAGCTGAACCATGACACTCTTGCAACACAGGTTGCATCTCCTCCTCAGCAAGACACCTTCTATACAGCTGATCTTTGTTCAGGACATAGAGGTAGAGCTCATCCCAATGGTATCTTTGAACATCTCTGAAAAACTTCTTCCTGTGGTAAGCATCAAGTTCAGGTGGTTCCACTCCACAAGCAAGAAAGTTCACAATATCACCAAACCAGGGCATCCTCCTCTCTTGAATGCTCTCTACTTCTTCAAACTCCAAGTAGGAGTGGAGCACCATCAGAGACTCTTCAGGTAAGCTATCATTGAGAGGCACTTCAGAATCTATCCTCAGCCTAGAAAGATGGTCTGCAGCTCCATTTTCTATCCCCTTTTTGTCCTGCACTTCCATATCAAACTCTTGGAGTAGAAGAACCCATCTTAACAATCTTGGCTTGGCATCTTTCTTGGTCATCAGATTACCTGAGGGCTGCATGATCAGTATATACAATGACTTTTGATCCCACCAGGTAGCTTCTGAATTTATCAAAGGCAAAGACTATTGCCAGCATTTCCTTCTCAGTAGTAGCATACTTCTCTTGTGAAGAGGCAAGTGTTCTACTGGCATAGTAGATGACATGTAGCTTCTTCTCCTTCCTTTGCCCAAGAACTGCTCCAACAGCAAAATCAGATGCATCTGTCATGACCTCAAAAGGAAGGGACCAGTCTGGTGCCTGGACTATTGGTGCACTGACTAATGCATCCTTGATCAACTTGAAGGCCTCTTCACATTCAGTATCGAAGATGAAATCAACTTCTTTACACAACAGCCTTGTCAAGGGCCTGGCAATTCTTGAGAAGTCTTTGATAAATCTTCTGTAAAATCCTTCATGCCCAAGGAAACTCCTTATCCCTTTGACCGAAGTGGGGGTTTGCAGGTTCACCATTACTTCTACTTTTGCTCTGTCAACCTCTATGCTCTTCTCAGATATCTTGTGCCCAAGAACTATTCCATCCTGCACCATGAAGTGGCACTTCTCCCAGTTCAACACCAAGTTATGCTGCTCACATCTCTCCAAGACCTGTGACAAATTAGAGAGACAATCCGAGAAGGAGGAGCCATAGACACTAAAATCATCCATGAACACCTCCACCTTCTCTTCAATGATGTCAGAGAAGATATGCATCATGCAACGTTGAAATGTGGCAGGGGCATTACAGAGACCAAAAGGCATTTTCCTGTATGCAAAGGTGCCATAAGGGCATGTGAATGTTGTTTTCTCTTGATCCCGGGGATCTATGGGAATTTGGAAGAACCCCGAGTACCCATCGAGAAAGCAAAAGAAGGGGTGGTTTGCAAGCCTCTCTAACATCTGATCAATGAAAGGTAAAGGAAAATGATCCTTCCTAGAGGATGCATTGAGCTTTCTATAGTCTATACACATTCTGTGTCCTGTGACAGTCCTAGTAGCTATAAGCTCATCCTTCTCGTTTTTAACCACTGTGATCCCACCCTTCTTGGGCACAACATGAACAGGAGACACCCATCTTGAGTCAGAGATTGGGTAAATTATCCCTGCCTCAAGAAGTTTTAGTATCTCCTTCTTAACCACTTCCTTAAGGTTGGGGTTAAGACGTCGTTGATGCTCAATAGAGGACATAGATTGGTCCTCTAGGTGGATCCTGTGGGTGCAAATGTCAGGAGAGGTTCCTCTAATATCAGCCAAAGAATATCCTATGACTCTCCTGAACTTTCTTATCTCACTAAGCAATGCACTCTCTTGATGCTCTAATAAGCTATCATTGATGATTACTGGATATGTGGAGTTTAAGCCCAAGAAGAAGCTCTATTATCCCACCTCTCACATCAATTATGGCTCCTGCAGTGGCTAAGAATGACCTGCCCAAGATAAGAGGATCTACTGGTTCCTCATCCATTTCCAGCACAACAAAATCTGTTGGAACCTCAAAACCACCAATCTTGACAGGTAGATCTTCCAACATACCAACAGGCAATCTTACTGATCTATCTGCAAGGATAAGAGAGATTCTTGCAGGCCTGAAGACTCTAAAGCCCAGCTTCTTTGCTATGGAGAATGGCATCAAGCTGACTGATGCTCCTAGATCACAAAGACATCCAGAGAATAGAAGATGTCCAATGGCACAAGGCAGTGTGAAACTCCCTGGATCAGTTAACTTTCTTGGTATGGACTTCTTCTGAATGATAGCACTGCATTCATGACTTAGTACCACCATGCCTTGAAGTTCTTTAGTCTTGTTCAGAATGGCATCCTTCAAGAACTTCCCCATCTTTGGCATCATTAAGAATGCATCAATGAGAGGCATTGTGAGTGGTGTCTCCTTGAGTGCCTTCTCAAATACAGCTCTTGCCTTGTCCACTAGTTGCTTCTTGAATCTCCCTGGAAATGGGAGCTTGGGTTGGTATGGAGGTGGTGGCACATATACCTTTTCTGGTTCTGGTTCCTTTGCTACCTCTTTACCCTTTTCTGTCATTGGTTTCTCAGCAACTTAATCCTCTTTTAAGGCTGTCTCCCCCTCAGTTTGATTATTGTCCTCAATGATCACTTTGTTGTTCTCAATACTAGGTAACTCTTTTCCACTCCTCAGTGTAATGGCTTTAGCATATTCCTTGGGGTTGGGTTCTGGTTTTCCAGGTAGGTGACCTTGGTTCCTTGAGCTTGATGCATGGTTTTGCTTCAGTTCCTTGATTTCCTGTTGCATGGCTGCATTCTGGCTTGCAAAGATCTGTTGACCCTGAAGTAGTTGTTGCAGAATACCAACCATATCTGAACCCATCTGTGGCTGTTGTTGAACCAGTGGTGGCTGAAACTGTTGTTGAACAGGCGCTTGCTGTTGGAACTGTGGAGGACCAAACCCTGGTGGTGCCTTTTGCTTCTGTGAATTGAAACTAGGACCTTGAAATGGTTGTTGTTGCTGACCAAAACCTTGATTCTGAACAAAATGATTTTTTGGTTGAAAAGATCCTTGAAAGTTGTTCTTGGGAACAAAGTTCTGTGGAGCTTGAGAATTGGGATAGACCTGGTCTTGTGGGTTAGCTACATTGGCGTTCCTGTAAGAAAGGTTTGGATTAGCATTACCATACTGATATCTCTGGAATCTCTGATTCCCAATGTAGTTAAGCTCCTCTTGGGTGAGACCCTCTTCACTTATGTTCTCAAAGATTTGAGATGGTTCCTCATACTCTCCAACAAAATGCATTGGCTTGTGAGTTACCAACTTCAACTTGTCTAATTCACTTCTCAACTCCTTAACTTCTCTGGTGAGCCTCTGTTCTGAGCTTGAACCTTCAGACCTATTTGATCGGTCATAGTCTTCACCATAGGTATCATTGCTCAATGCTAAGTTCTCCACTAGCTCTAAAGCAGCATTTATCTCTTTACCCAGAAAGTTCTCATTGGAAGCAGTATCCAGCTAGTTTCTAATCTTGGGAAGAGCTCCTCTATAAAGTGTGCTGAGAAGAGAAGCTTCACTAAACCCATGGTGTGGGCATTGGTTTGTGTAGTTCCTGAATCTCTCATATGCTTCACCAAAACTCTCATTGCTGTGCTGAGTGAAGCTAGAGATTTGGTTCCTCAGTTTTGCAGTTCTTGAGGTGGAGAAGAACTTAGATAAGAAAGCTTGCTTGCATTGCTCCCAGGTTTGAATGGAGCCTCTCGGAAGATTCTTCTCCCATTGATGAGCTTTGTCACCAAGACTGAAGGGAATAGTCTTAGCTTGAAGCTGTCTTCTGAAACTCCATTGATCTTTGTCAGATCACACACCTTATCAAATTGATCCAAGTGTTCCAAGGGATCTTCCATTGCTTACCCATGGAACTTTTGAGTTTTGGACCATATTCAGCAATGATGCCTTCACTTCAAAGTTGTTGTTTTGCACAGGTGGTGCCTGGATACCAGCTCCATACTGATGAGCATTGGCCCTGTCATTCTCTCCAACATAGACTTGGGGTTGCTCATATCTTCTTTGTTGGTGTTGGAAGGGCTGGGGTTGGTGGTGCACTTGTTGTCTTTGCTGAACATTGGCCTGATGACTCTGTTGATGAGATTGAGCTTGTCCCTGGTGGACATAAGCTTGTTGATGGTGCACCTGTTCCTGATGAACATTACCCTGATGAAGCCCTTGACCAACTCCATTACCAGCTCCATTACCCTGAGCCTGTTGCTCCTGAACCGGTTGTTCTATATCTACCACGTGATCTCTTTGTTCATCCATGTCAGCCTGATCAACTTGTCTTCCACGCCTGTCCCTTCTCCTCCTTGGTACCAAAAGATTGATGTTGTCGTTGAGAGGGAAAGGTGGACCACAGCTTCTTGATCTAGACCTGGTGTTCATGCACCTGAAATCACAAACAGAACTTGAAAGTAATCATTAAAAACAAGAAAGTAAGCACTTGATCTCAAGAACAGATCAGAGCTTAATGCTAAACAACCACAATTTGGCAACGGCGCCAATAGAGGTTATCAATCCCCTGTCTTGTAGTACAAGGGGTTTATCAATCCAGAAGTGGTGTTAGACACTAAACTATGTGATCAGGTTCTTAATTCAAGCAAACAAGAGTGGTTTTGATTATCTAAAGACAACTACAAACTTAAACAGGATTAAAGACTAATGAAATGATTAAACAAGAACTAAACAATGACAAAATGATGAGAATGTATGAATGATGATGCGAAAGGTCTTAGACATGATAGTAGATTAGGGTGCCTTTAGTGATAAACTAGTGAGCTAATGAACCATATGATCAAGCAAACCATTCAACTTAAACATCATTAATTAAGTTAATCCTCTCATGAAGGTATTAACTCCTATGCTAAAACAGTTTCTAACCCAATCATCATCAGTGAAACATGAGTTAACAAGCATTAAGAACCAGTTTAATCTGTCATTTAAGCATATAGACAATCATTCCCATGATGAATAACACTTAAACCTCTATCAACCTTGGTTCGGGCATTTCATCAAACACTTTTGGTGCATGAAATGCCCAGAATCTAGACCACATATGATTTGTATGGATCTAGCATAGAGAACAGGTTGTAGAGAATGGAATATGCATGATCTAACCCCTAAGCTCACTAATCTACCACATAAGCACCCTAATCTATATATCTAAGACCTTAATATGGAGATTACTCACTAATCATGATCAACACCCTAGATTCTTTGCAAGATGTGTTGTTAATCATGATAAGAAGTGTGATTTGATGATAAGAAATGATGGAACAAGATGAAAAGAAACTTCAAATCGATATTAAACTCTAAAAACAAGGTGTATCAAGTGGTTTTTCACAAAAGGGGAAAAAAGACTAAAAATGGATAAAAGATTCTCTCCAAATTAGGTCTAAAAACAATATATAGGTGTCTTGGGCGAACCGGGTCAACCCGGAACAAACCGGGTACTGACCCGGTCTTGGTGGGTGAAGATGGGTATGCCACGGTCAAGTGTGTTCTTGGTGTGGCCGTGGCAACCTGACCGTGTCAAAGCTTTGTTCGCGTGTTCTTGGCTGCATTTTGATGCCACGGTCTAACAAGCCTCGTCCAAAACCCGTGGCAAGTGGTCGTGTCAAACGCCGAAGGTGTGTAAAAGTTGCCACGGTCAAGCCCTAGACCGTGGCATTCAGACCGTGTCAATCGCCGAAGGTATGTAAAAGTTGCCACGGTCAAGTCCTATACCGTGGCATTGAGACCGTGTCAATCGCCGAAGGTATGTAAAAGTTGCCACGGTCAAGTCCTAGACCGTGGCATTCAAACCGTGTCAAGTGCCGAATGCTTGTAAAGTTCCTCCCAGCCAAGTGTTTGTTTGCCACGGTCAAGTGTAGACCGTGGCATGAAGATCGTGTCATTCGCCGAAGGTGTGCAGAAGTTGCCACGGTGAAGTCCTAGACCGTGGCATTCAAACCGTGTCAAGTGCCGAATGCTTGTAAAGTTCCTCCCAGCCAAGTGTTTGTTTGCCACGGTCAAGTGTAGACCGTGGCATGAAGATCGTGTCATTCGCCGAAGGTGTGCAAAAGTTGCCACGGTCAAGTGTGGACCGTGGCATTCCATCGTGGCATGTTTCACTTAGCTCGCATCATTCAGGGCTGTCTGGACCACTTCGCATTCCGGAGAGTGTAACTCATGAGATACTTGTCCGAATTGAGTGATTCCGGTTGCAGAGGACATAAGACTCATATATCTCCAACTTTGGTGAAGGAAGCTTCGGTTCTTGGGAAGTGGAAGGCTTCCTGGAGGGCTCATCTTTGCAGTACATTTACACGATCAGAGAGAGACGTATACGTCTCTGAGAGAGATGTATATACGTATATACATGTGTCCGTTACGGAGACCGTATCTTCCTGCTCATAGCTCTGAATTGAATGATCTCGGATGTTCTGGAACGAGGACTCAAATGTCTCTGATTCTCATGAAGGCCCCAGAAACTGAATCGGCCTGGAAGAACACCGTCCGTCGCATTCTTCAGAGCTCATCGGCTTGGTCCAAAACAGCAGCGAGACAGGGGTTTCTTCCAACGAGCTTAACTCTCTGCTCACGCGTCCGAATTCCATGATTCCACTTGCTATGGAACCGTGATCCAATCCTCTCCAACTTCGATGAAGCATCTGCCATCTGAATCGGACCGGAAGGTTCCCCGGACAGGCGATTTCGGAAACGTGTCTACACCCAGAGATTTTGGCCGAGAGATCCTTTAGCCGGTACGCGTTTTGGCCGATAAGATCCAGCCGCGGTACGTGTTTTGGCCGATAAAGTCTTTCCTGGTACGCGAAAATGGCCGAGAAAAACCTTCCTGGTCAGCGAGAATGGCCGATAACCTCCAAAGACCCAATTTCACCCTTTTTCAAGCCTTGATCACCATTCCACCTCCTGGATTCATCTTTTCAGCTCCAAATACACCTGATAAACACTCAAAACATGCAAATACTCATTAGGACCCAATGCATCTCCTAAGTTCTAAAACAAACCCTAAGGACCTAAAATGCATGGAATAAAACATGATTTAAAATGAATTATGCAACCTAAATGATGCAAATTATGAACATATCACCGCCTATGGAACTAGCTCCCGGCCAAACTACCGAGAAGACAAGGTCACTTATCCGACCCGGTCTGATATGCGGCCTAAACCAGATCTTAAGCCAAATTCCTCCAAAGCCGACTACCGAAGAAAAGCCGAAGCTACACTGGCCAGGATGCGCGACATCGAGTGTTTTAAATGCGAGGTAAAGGGCATTATGCAAATAAGTGTCCTAATCAACGTGCCATGTTAATTCTTGATTCAGGTGAGATCGTGTCAGAAGGAGAAGAAGACACCGGACCTGTGTATGATGATGAAGAAGCTGAGGAATATACGGCCGAGGGAGAACTGCTTGTTGCGAGATGAGTACTCTTAGCCCAGGAGCCGGTCAAAGAGGAAGACCAACGGGAGAACCTGTTCCACACACGGTGCCATGTGTTGGGAAAGGTTTGCAGCCTTATCATCGATGGTGGGAGCTGTACGAATATTGCCAGTACCACTATGGTGGAGAAGCTCGGTCTGGTGAATATTGCTAAACCCTCAAACACCACCACCAAAAATGAGAGACTGAGAGAACCCCAAGAAAAGGCCTTTGAGAGAACACCCATGAGCAAAGAAACCCTTTTCATAAGACCTTGTGAGCTTAATCACGCGGTGCACACCAAACAATCTCTCGTTCTACTAATGTTTAAATCTGGTGTGCCTAGCCTCACTGACCCACAGCCGGAATTTCCGAGCAGTGTCTTACCCCTCTTGCAGGAATTTAAAGACGTTTTCCCGGATGAGAGCCCCAGCGGTTTACCACCTATACGCGGGATTGAGCACCAGATAGATTTTGTTCCCGGTGCTTCTCTGCCTAACCGGCCCGCGTACCGAACTAACCCTGTCGAAACCATGGAGCTACAAAGACAGGTCGGGGAGATCATGGAGAAACGACACATTCAGGAGAGCATGAGTCCTTGCACGGTCCTGTTCCTGCTCATGCCCAAGAAGGACGGATCATGGCGCATGTGCGTTGACTGCCGGGCCATAAATAACATAACAGTAAAGTATCGACATCCCATTCCTCGTTTGGATGATATGCTTGATGAACTTCACGGGTCTTGCCTGTTTTCTAAGATAGATTTAAAAAGCGGATATCACCAAATAAGGAAGAAGGAGGGAGACGAGTGGAAGACAGCCATTAAGACCAAGCACGTTTTATACGAATGGTTTGTCATGCCTTTCGGTTTGACTAATGCGCCCAGTACCTTTATGCGGCTCATGAACCATGTCTTGCGATCTTTTATAGGTGTCTTTGTTGTCGTATACTTTGACGACATCTTAGTTTACAGCAAAACCTTGGCCGATCATTTAGAGCACTTGCGGTTGGTACTATAGGTACTTAGGAAGGAATGGCTCTATGGTAACTTGAAAAAGTGTACCTTCTGTGCAGATAGTGTCGTTTTTCTAGGTTTTGTTGTAGGAGCTAACGGAATCCAGGTGGATGAAGAAAAGATCAAGGTGATTCAGGAGTGGCCTAGTCCTAAGACCGTTGGTGAGGTTAGGAGCTTTCACGGCTTGGCCGGGTTTTATCGAAGGTTCGTCAAGGACTTCAGCACCCTTGCCGCCCCACTCACCGAGGTCATCAAGAAGGATGTTGGTTTTAAATGGGACGCGGCAGAGGAAGAAGCTTTTCAGCTTCTAAAAGACAGGCTTACTCACACCCCTTTACTCTTTTTACCTGACTTTACTAAGACTTTTGAAATCGAATGTGATGCATCAGGTATAGGTATTGGTGCGGTCTTGACTCAGGAGAAGCGGCCCATAGCCTACTTCAGTGAAAAATTGGGCGGAGCCACATTGAACTACCCCACGTACGACAAAGAACTCTATGCCCTCGTTCACGCTTTACAGACGTGGCAACACTATCTCTGGCCAAAGGAGTTTGTGATCCACACAGATCACCAGTCGCTAAAACATCTTAAGGGGCAACAAAATCTGAACAAGCGGCACGCAAGATGGGTTGAGTTCATTGAAACTCTCCCTTACGTCATTCACTACAAGAAGGGAACGGACAACATCGTTGCCGACGCTTTGTCTCGGCGATACAGCCTGATCTCCACCTCGGACGCCAAAATACTTGGCTTTGAGATGATAAAAGAGGCTTACTCTTCTGACCCCGACTTCCAGGAAGTTTATCAAACTTGTTCTAAATTTGCTAATGGCAAATACTTTAGAAATGATGATTTCCTGTTTTATGAAAACTGATTGTGTATACCTAATGTTTCACTTCGTGACCTTTTGGTTAGGGAAGCACACGGCGGCGGCTTAATGGGACACTTTGGCATTACCAAGACCCTTAGAGTGTGGTCCAAGACCATTTCTTCTGGCCACATATGAAACAGGACGTGTAACGGATCTGTAGCCGGTGTGTTAACTTGTACGTTTGCTAAATCCAAAAGCCAGCCACCAGGTATGTACACGCCATTACCCATCCCTAGTTCACCTTGGTCCGATATTTCTATAGATTTTGTCTTAGGCTTACCGAGAACTAGGAAAGGACGAGACTCGGTCTTTGTGATTGTAGATCCATTTCCAAAAATGGCCCACTTTATTCCTTGTCATAAAACAGATGATGCATCTAATGTAGCCGATATGTTCTTTAGGAAAATTATTAGGTTGCATGGCGTACCCAGAACCATAGTCTCTAATAGGGATACCAAGTTTCTCAGTTACTTTTGGAAGACTTTGTGGTCCAAGTTAGGTGCACCACCTGTCACCCTCAAACCGATGGACAAACCGAGGTAGTGAATAGGACCTTGTCGGCCTTGCTTAGGTCTGTCATTAAAAAGAACCTCCGAACTTGGGAAGACTCTTTTCCACACGTTGAATTTGCATATAATCATTCGGTGCATTCTACTACGTTGTATTCTCTGTTTCAATTGGTTTATGGCTTTAACCCCCTTAGCCCACTTGTTTGAGCATGTGAGCATGGACGGTAAGAAAAGGGCCGAGTTTTTGAAACAAATGCATGAAAAGAAAACATTGCAAGAAAAACGGAGCTGTACAAAACAAAGGCCGGAACAAGAGAACATTCGAACCAGGCGATCTAGTTTGGGTCTACCTAAGAAAGGACCGGTTTCCCGAAAAAAGAAAGTCCAAGCGACTACCTGATATACTCATATTTTGTCATGATTAGGATTGCATTTTTGTCTAAATATTAAGTCTCATGCAGACATTTAGCTAGTTTTATTAGAGTTTGTCTTTGGTTCTAGCTTTGTTTAGGATTTGCATTAGGTCTTAGAGTGTCCTGCATTTTTGGAGTGTTCTCAGGTGATTTGGAGATTTTTGGGAGCAACTTGGAGCTGGGATCATGGAGGAACCCTCACCTGTGTACAGAAACTCGGACAGATGGTTTGGTGCAGACGACACCTTCACTTTGATCGCGTGGGACAAAGGACTTGCAATGCGATTCAACCTCCGGTGTCTTCATTAACAATCAAGAGGAATGAGTCTAGTTTCCGGAACACTTGGAATAAGACGACTTGGAGCCGTGAACTGGGAGATATCGCCATCGGAAGGAACACATGTCTCGCGGCCCGATCAGGTCTTACGCGATGCGCCTCAAAGAACCGACGAGACGGGGGCTTTTCCAATGTCATACGGGGTTGATCCCTTCACCAAACTTGTAGCTAAGGACGTCATCTAGTTCGTGGAAGTGGAAGATCGAGGTTCGGATCAGTGAGGAAGGAGATATGAAGGTTTTGGTGCAAGCGGTCTACATTCATATCGAGGAGTACCGACCAAAATCTGGTTGGTATTTCCTTGGAACCTTGACGATTTTGGCTGGCTTTTGGAAGCCAAAATGCCGAAGAATTATCGACGTCCTGCACCGACTGAATCCTGCTCGGTATTGATCCCCTGAAGCTATCCTTAATGCTGCACCGAGGTGAGTTCAGCTGGTGTAGCGCCTTGGTGTAACCACTCTCTGATTGCCGAAGAAATATCGACGTCCTGCACCGGCCAAAATCACCTCGATACATTCTCGCTTCATGACGTTTTTGTGGGCCTTTTTGGGGCCAAAACCTAGTTTGTTCTAGGTTGGCCCAGCAAGAAACCCTACCTATATATATGTTTTAGGCATTATCCAGCAGACTAAGCTTTATTCTCTCTTTCTTTTCTTTTCCCATTTAGTCAAAAACGAGTTTGTTAAGAGATATCTAGAGGATTGAATCAATCTAAATCTGTTTCTTATCATCTCAACTTCTTATCTTTGCTTCTAATCATGTTTAACATCACCTCTTGCAAAAGATTACGTGTGTTAAGCATGATTAGTGAGTAGTCTTCTTTTAAACTTCTAGGTGTGTAGATTAGGGTGCTTAGATGTTTGATTTGTGATTTTTAGGGTCTAGATTCTCATTTACTTTCTTTAGTTAGCTGCTCTTAATGCCTTATTTCCTTGAGAAAGTGAAATCTGGGTTCATAGGCATTTCATAGACTTGGAACCTTATGCTTGTTGATTGCTTATTCATCTAATGGGAATTAGCCTTGATTTGGTAATTAACAAAGGGATTTTTGTCATGAGAATGAATTAATCTGATTTGGAAGTCTAGACTAAAGAATTGCAAGTGTTGCATTATTTGCTTAGCATCATGAAGTCACATTTAAAGCACCCTAATCAATGATCACATCTAGAGGTTTAGCTTTCCCTTTATTTGAATTTGAGTCTTTGTTTTGTTTGTCTTGTTTGCTTGTTTAATTCTTAATTACTGCTTGTTCTTGTTTGTTTTATGTTTATAGATCACTTAAACACCAACCTGTTTCATTGGACTTGGATTAAGAATTGATCCTCATAGTCTTGGTGTCTAGAATCTCTCCATTTGGATTGACCCTCAAGTGCTACAACACAAGAGGTTAATTGACCTTGGTAGGCTAAAAACCTACTATCAATTTGGCGCCGTTGCCAATTGGATAGTTCATTCTATCATTAGGACTTTGGATCTTCTTGAGATCAAGTCATTTTCTTTTGTTTTACTGATTACCTTTCAAGTGCTGTCTTTGTTTTAAGGTGTATGAACACCAGAAGTCAAGCAAGAAGACAAAGAGAAAGAGCTGTGCACATTGAGAGGTTGGGTATGGATCAAGGGCAACAGGCTCATTTTGGTAATGGAAACCACCAGGCCCAGCAAGAGGGTCCAGCACCACGTCCAAGAACAGTTGTGGGAGCTGGTGATGAGGCCAATACTCAGGGTCAGAGACATGGGATTCAAGCTCCTACACCTGAAAACGATTTTGAGATAAAATCTGGCTTGATCAACATGGTGCAATCAAACAAGTTCCATGGCTTGGCATTAGAAGACCCATTATATCACATTGACAACTTTGATAGAGTTTTTGATCTAACTAAGATGAATGGAGTGAGTGAGGACAGTTTCAAGTTGAGGCCATTTCCTTTTTCTCTAGGAGACAAAGCTCATCAATGGGAAAAGTCTCTACCTCAAGGATCAGTCACAACATGGGAGCAATGCAAAAGAGCATTTCTAACCAAGTTCTTCTCTTCATCAAGAACAGCAAGGTTAAGAAATGAAACCTCAAGTTTCATTCAGAAGAACCATGAATCCTTTTGTGAGGCTTGGGAAAGATTTAGAGGGTTTACCATGCAATGCCCTCACCATGGATTCTCAGATTCTCAGCTGTTAAGTATCTTATACAGAGGTGCTTTACCAAAGGTCAGACTCCTCTTGGACACAGCTTCAAATGGTAATTTCATGACCAAGGAAGTCAATGATGCCATGACCTTGTGGAGAATGTAGCTCAGAGTGATGAGCTTTTGGATCAGACTTTGACAAGAATTCAAGAGGTGATGTGAGTGCTGAAGAGGAAAGGACAAGGAAAGACATCTGGTCTCTCAATGATAAGCTAGATAAACTTCTCCTAGCTTCTCATAAGTCAGTTAACTTGGTTAGAGATGTGAATCATGTGTTTCAAGAGACATTTCAAGGGGAAGACATCACAGCTGAGGTAAACTTTGTAGGTGGCCAACAAGGTTACCAAAAAGGCTTTACCTACTACAAGAATCACCCCACCCAGAATCTTCACTCTCAAATCAATAAAACACAAGGTTTTGTCCCTCCCCAACAGCAAAGTCTCCAACAGAACTCAGGGAATAAGGATCAAGAAGTGCATAACCTGTTCCAGCAAATTCTCAAAGGTCAAGCAAGTGGTGCCATGGACTTCAACAAGAAAATGGCTGAGATTAACAACAAGGTAGATTGCACTTATTCTGATCTTCTAACTCGGCTTACAGCCTTGGCTTCCAAAGTCAAGACTCTAGAGAACAACAAGGGCCATTGCAGTTCTCAAGCTCAAGGATCTTTACCAGGGACATCAGTTGCACATCCAATAGAATACTGTAATGCAATCCTCTCAAATGATGAGAATCATGCTGCTGTTCAGGAAATTGAGGATCTTCTCCAAGGCAATGTCTCAAGTGCAACAAGCCTGACAAAAGATGATGAAGACACCATCATAGAGGAGTTTTAGTTCCTTTTCTGTGATCTCAATGAGGACATTGAGAAAGAAGGTGGGGAGGCATCTTGTTTGATATGAAAAAGAATGATTCTGACATTGCTGAAGGAAAGGATCATAGAATGGTTCAAGGAAGGACATCTAATGGAGTCTCTAGCACTAGTTCAACAAGGGTGAAACCCAAATCTATTCCCAAGCTAGGTAATCCAGGAAAGTTCTCCATCTCATGCTTTCTTGGAAGTTTGAAAGTGGACAATACTTTGTGTGATTCTGGATCAAGCATCAGTGTAATGTCTTTAGACATGGTGGAGAGACTAGTGATCAAGAGTCTTAAGCATCACCCCATGTTAATCACCTTTGGAGATTCATCCTCAAAGAAACCATATGGAATCCTTGAAGACTACCCATTGAAGATTGGTGAATGCACAGTTCCAACTGATTTTGTAGTCATGAAGATGAAGAAGACCAAAGAGCTACCTCTTTTGCTTGGAAATCCATTTCTGAACACCACAGGAGCAAGGATGGACTTTGATACTCAAAGAGTGGTGCTTGCTAAGGTTGATGATGAAGTATCTTATCCTCTTAAGCCTCCTCTTGCTGGGTTTTGTGGAGTTATATCTGATGATTCTGATGAGTTGAAATGCTATGGGATGATGTATGTGGGGAGTATTGGAACTACAGAAGAAACTCAACCCCTTGAATCTGTTGAGAAAAAGAAAGAATCCCTAATAAGACCTGATCTTGAGTTTGAAGGGGATTTCTTTAGTGATGATGAAGCTTGCTTGGAATCTCTATCTCCTACACCAAGTGAGAAGGAGATCAGCAGCAACAAAGGCAATGGCTCAGGGTCTCAAGACAAGAACCCACCAAGCACCAGACCATTCACTCTTGAGTCATCTTCTCAAGTCTTAACTTTCACTCCATGGAAGTTTGATGGTGGAGCTGTGGACTACAAGGTTAAAGTCTGTGGAAGATCAAAACCTTTTGCTAAGGTCAGGGTAATCCTCACACAAGAGCTCATAGACAAAGGGTCATCTGGTGTTCAAGAGCTGATGAACAAGGCCATCACACTTGAGTTCATGGACAAGACAAGGAGCATCAAAGCTCCTCCTCTCCCTCATTAAGAAAAGGTTCTGAAAAGTCAAACTTAGTGACTTAAAACAAAGTGCTCTTGGGAGACACCCCAAGCTTATCCTATTTAAATACTCTTTTTAATGCTTTCTTTTGCTGTTTTAGGATGTTTTGATGTCTTGCTTAAGTGTGGACAGGTTTCTGAGGTGTTTAGGAGCTGCCATAAGGAGAATGGACCAAAGAAAAGCTGAGAAAACGTGTGAGAAATGCATTCACACCGAGGTGATTTCACTTGGTGCAAGAACTCAGTGTATCAAGGTTCAAAAAGCCGAAGAAATATCGACCTGATACACCGAGCAAATGGAGGTCGGTGTGAAACAAAAGTTGGCCAGGGATGCCTCAAACCAAGGTGATTTCACTCGGTGCAAGAGGTCAGTGTAGTCAATTCTCCTGCCCCATCTCTCAGTCCTTGATCAGGTAACACTCCATCCTTGTAAATATGCATCTAGCTTAGCTTAATTTTCTCTTTGCATTTTGTGATTTTGCTTTGCACTTCTCCTTCATGCTTTTATAACACAAGGGACTGTGTTATTCAAGTGTGGGGGAGAGGTTTTGTGTTTACTAACCATGTTTTCTCTTGTTCTTATTTTGATTTTCATCTTGAGTCTGAATCTAAGTGCATATAAAAACCAGAAAAAATCGAAAAATCAGAAATTTTCACAAAAATTGCTCATGTAGTTGCATTCACATTTTAGGTTGAGTCTAGCTTGCATTTTCATATAGGTTGCATCATATGCAAATGGGAGTAATGATAGATTTTTTCCGCAAGAGAGCATCATTTTAAGAGTTTGGTTCTTTAATGCATTGCAAAACAGGTATGAAATCAAGTGTGAACCATGCTTTGAACTGGTGTCTCAATACTTCTATGCTAGCTGAATCAAGTTGTGAACAGCCTCAACCTTGCTTAAGTGAGAACCCTTGAATTTGACATCTAATTATCATTTTTGTGCATATCATTGTGAATTCATGGGTACCACATACATATTTGAGCTTTCTTATCCTTTTTAATCACTCTTGCTAACTCAAATTGCTGATCTCTCATCTTGAGACAGTTCCCTGCCTTTAGCCAAACCTTTCTTTGAAGCCTAAACACCCTTCTTGTGTGCATGATTTGTGAGGCCTTGTTTCTAGTAAACTTGGTAAAAGGTGTTGGGTTTAGAGCGACAAAGATAGTGCTACATGTAGACACTAGTCCAACATCAAGGGCTAGTCTAGGTTTAGGTGAAAGTGAGAGCATTGATTTTGAGTGTGTGAGCTGAAAAGAAAAAAATCTGAGTGATGAAAGTGGAAAGAACCAGATTGGTTAGGGGAATGAATGCTTAAATGAAAGAAAGTGAGTGTGTGCTGAAATGTAAAGCTCATGTGATGAAATGAAAAGAGTCTCATGAAAAAAAAAGAAAAAAAAAAGGGAAAAGATTCAAAAAGACGCTGGATTAAGGAAGAGCTTGTGTGTTAAAGAAATGAAGAGAGTGATGAGAGCTGATTGAGTGTCAAAGGCAAAATGCCATTTGGGGTGAGTAGATGATATTCTCATATTTTGTCTTGTCCAAATATTGAGTCTCATGCATACATTTAGGTAGTTTTACATATATTTGTCTTTGCTTTTGTCTTTAGTTAGGAATTGCATTAGGTCCTAGAGAGTTTTGCACTTTTGGAGTGTTTACAGGTCATTTGGAGCTAATTGGGAGCAATTGGGACAAAAGCCATGGAGAGACCATCACCTTATGTGCATCAGACTCGGACAAGTGTTATGGAGCCGACAATCCCTCAACTTGATCACCTGAGAAAGAGGACTTTCACCAGGATTCAGCCTCCAGAGTCTTCATAAAGAATCAATAGCGTTGAGTCTAGTTTCCAGAACACTTTAGATCGTCCTATTTGCAGTTTTGAGCTGAAAATTACGGCGATAAGAAACAGTACATGTCTCGGAGCGGATAAAAGACCAACGCAACGCGCATCCAAGAACCGGTGGAACGGAGCCTTTGCCAACGTCACCCGAACCCGAACCCTTCACCAAAGTTCGAGATATTTGAGTTTTCTTTCCAATGAAGTTAAAATCATGCCATTTGGAGCCATATCCTGGAAGTTACTTTCCCCTCAATGCAAAGTGGTCCGAGAAGGCTTAGGTTGTGCGATACGGTACCGCGACTTGATTAACTCGCACCCATGAATGTTCAACGCTCTGGAAACAAGTTAAGACTTTATAGATGAGTGTAAGGAGACTCTGATCAAGGTAGAGACTTCCATAATCAAATTTGAGTAAGTCCACAATGCTGTGCGAGATAGACCTGCGAGTTGGACATGAAGTGGAACCATGTAGCACATGTGTTGGCAAATTACACCGACTTGGGCATGCGACTTGGACAAGGAAGTGACCATCTCACACACATATTATCTCCATAATGCGCCTCGTTGTGCGAGTTGAAGAGAAGGAAGCCTGAGCAGCACAAACATTCGCTGTTTACACCTAGATAGGCATGCGGCTGAGGCTGAGGGATTTATGGCGCACAAGGCTGCTTCTATGGCTGTGCGACTTGGGCCTGCGACTTGGGAAGCACCTGAACATGTCACACACTTGAGACATGACCCATTTGAAGCCGGGTCAGTACCCAGTTTGTTCTGGGCTGACCCGGTTCGCAAGAGACACTATATATGCTTTTTAGGGTTTTTTCCAAGGAAAAGCTTGGTTTTCTCTTGTTTCTCTTTCCCCTTTTGTTAAAAAACGAGTTTGTTAAGAGATATCTCAAGGATTTAATCAATCTAATTATGTTTCTTATCATCTCATCTTCTTATCTTTGCTTCTAATCATGATTAACATAACTTCTTGCAAAGGAAATGGTGTGTTCATCATGATTAGTGAGTAGTCTTCTTTTAAGCTTCTAGGTGTGTAGATTAGGGTGCTTTGATGTTTGATTTATGATGTTTAGGTTCTAGATTCTCATTTCCTTTCCTTAGTTAGCTGCTCTTAATGCTAGATCTCTGATTATAAGCTTGATCTAGAACGTAAGCATTTCTCCACCCACAAGGTGTTTGATGAAATGCCTGAATGAGCTAACTTAAGGGTTTATGCCTTTTTCATCATGGGAATGATTTTTAAATGCATGAATGACATATTAGAACTGTTTCTTAATACTCATTGATTCATATTTCACAAATGATGATTTGGTTTGAAAATGGATTAGTGTAGAGGTTAATGCCTTCATGAGAGGATTAATCTAGATTAAAGTTCTAAGTTAATTGGAACTTGACATCATGTGATGCTTACTTTATCTTTCTGTATAAGATTCAGTCTTTCTTAGCTCTTATTTTTATGCACAAAGAGGCTTTCTGGTCATTTTAGACTTGGAACCTTATTCTTGTTGATTGCTTATTCATCTAATGGGAATTAGTATTGATTTGGTAATTAACAAAGGGATTTTTGTCATGAGAATGAATTAATCTTATTTGGAAGTCTAGACTAAAGAATTGCAAGTGTTGCATTGTTTGCTTAGCATCATGAATTCACATTTAAAGCACCCTAATCAATGATCACATCTAGAGGTTTAGCTTTCTCTTTATTTGAATTTGAGTCTTTGTTTTGTTTGTCTTGTTTGCTTGTTTAATTCTTAATTACTGCTTGTTCTTGTTTGTTTTATGTTTATAGATCACCTTGTTACCAACTCATCTGCTTATTATACTTGAATTAAGATAGCTGCTCATAGTTTTAGTGTCTAGAATCTCTCCATTTGGATTGATACCTTAAGTGCTACAATGACATGAGTAGTTGAGGAATTGATCAAGGATTGAAGAATTCCTACTATGTAGACTAGAGAAAGAGTCTTGAGAGGTTTAAAGTTGAGTGTGAAAAGCATTTTGGGTGTGGGGTAGATGCAGTTCTATCTTTGTATGCATCCATTGCTTTTTACCCTTAGTATTTTACTAAAGCCTACTAATTTTTGAGTGATCCCCTTGCATGGAGTACCAGTTACTTGATTGAGATCATTTTAATCTCAAAACCCAGTCCAAGCCAAATGAATTCACTTGATTTGCATGAACATGTTCCACTTGAAACTTTAAATGAATGTCAAAAGGTTGAGGTTTGGAATGCTTGTGAAGGTTGGTGCTTGAGTTTGGTTCATTTGGTGAAAAATATGGCTAATTTTTATGAGTAAACAAGTTTGCATTGCATTCTAGAATTGGTAACTTGAACAATGAGCTTTGAATTCTTTTAATGATGATCTCTCTTTAAAGAAATATGAACTCCCATGCATTCAACCTCTCTCTCTCTCTCAGTTGTTCTTGTTTGCTTGAGGACAAGCAAAGGACAAGTCTGGGGGAGTTGATATACTCATATTTTGTCATGATTAGGATTGCATTTTTGTCCAAATATTGAGTCTCATGCATACATTTAGCTAGTTTTATTAGAGTTTGTCTTTGGTTCTAGCTTTGTTTAGGATTTGCATTAGGTCCTAGAGTATCCTGCATTTTAGAGTGTTCTCAGGTAATTTGGAGATTTTTGGGAGCAACTTGGAGCTGGGATCATGGAGGAACCCTCACCTGTGTACAGCAACTCGGACAGATGGTTTGGTGCAGACGAGACCTTCACTTTGATCGCGTGGGACGAAGGACTTTCAATGCGATTCAACCTCCGGTGTCCTCATTAAGAATCAAGAGGAATGAGTCTAGTTTCCGGAAAATTTGAAATCAGACGATTTGGAGCCGTGAACTGGGAGATATAGCCATCGGAAGGAACACATGTCTCGTGGTCCGATCAGGTCTTACGCGATGCGCCTCAAAGAACCGACGAGACGGGGGCTTTGCCAGTGTCATAAGGGGTTGATCCCTTCACCAAACATGGAGCTAAGGACGTCATCTAGTTCGTGGAAGTGTAAGATCGAGGTTCGAACCCTTGAGGAAGGAGGTATGAAGGATTTCGTGCAAGCGGTCTACATTCATATCGAGAAGGAGTACCGACCAAAATCTGGTCGGTATTACCTTGGAACCTTGACGATTTTGGCTGGCTTTTGGAAGCCAAAATCCCAAAGAATTATCAACGTCCTGCACCGACTGAATCCTGCTCGGTATTGATCCCCTGAATCTATCCTTAACGCTGCACCGAGGTGAGTTCAGCCGGTGTAGCGCCTCGGTGTAACCACTCTCAGATTGCCAAAGAAATATCAACGTCCTGCACCGGCCAAAATCACTTCGATACATTCTCGCTTCATGACGTTTTTGTGGGCCTTTTTGGGGCCAAAACCTAGTTTGTCCTAGGTTGGCCCAGCAAGAAACCCTACCTATATATATGTTTTAGGCATTATCCAGCAGACTAAGCTTTATTCTCTCTTTGTTTTCTTTTCCCCTTTAGTCAAAAACGAGTTTATTAAGAGATATCTAGAGGATTGAATCAATCTAAAGCTGTTTCTTATCATCTCATCTTCTTATCTTTGCTTCTAATCATGTTTAACATCACCTCTTGCAAAAGATTAGGTGTGTTAAGTATGATTAGTGAGTAGTCTTCTTTTAAGCTTCTAGGTGTGTAGATTAGGGTGCTTAGATGTTTGATTTGTGATGTTTAGGTTCTAGATTCTCAGTTCTTTTCTTTAGTTAGCTGCTATTAATGTATTATTTCCTTGAGAAAGTGAAATCTGGGTTCATAGGCATTTCATGCACCAAAGGTGTTTGATGAAATGCCTGAATGAGCTAACTTAAGGGTTTATGTTTTGAATGCCATGAGAATGTTTGTTTGAAGCATAAATGACATATTAGAACTGTGTCTTAATGCTTATTGATTCATATTTCACAAATGATGATTTGGTTTGAAAATGGATTAGTGTAGAGGTTAATGCCTTCATGAGAGGATTAATCTAGATTAGAGTTCTAAGTTAATTGGAATTTGAGATCATGTGATGCTTGTTTTATCTTTAAGTATAAGATTCAGTCTTTCTTAGCTCTTATTTTGATGCACAAAGAGGCTGTCTGGTCATTTTAGACTTGGAACCTTATGCTTGTTGATTGCTTATTCATCTAATGGGAATTAGCCTTGATTTGGTAATTAACAAAGGGATTTTTGTCATGAGAATGAATTAATCTGATTTGGAAGTCTAGACTAAAGAATTGCAAGTGTTGCATTGTTTGCTTAGCATCATGAATTCACATTTAAAGCACCATAATCAATGATCACATCTAGAGGTTTAGCTTTCTCTTTATTTGAATTTGAGTCTTTGTTTTGTTTGTCTTGTTTGCTTGTTTAATTCTTAATTACTGCTTGTTCTTGTTTGTTTTATGTTTATAGATCACCTTGTTACCAACTCATCTGCTTATTATACTTGAATTAAGATAGCTCCTCATAGTTTTGGTGTCTAGAATCTCTCCATTTGGATTGACCCTCAAGTGCTACAACACAAGAAGTTAATTGACCTTGGTAGGCTAAAAACCTACTATCACTACCCTGCGTGGATGGTCCCTTCACAGTCTTATAACGGATCAATGATAACGCCTACAAGCTTAATTTGCAAGGTAAGTATTCAGTAAGTTCTAGTTTTAATGTTGCTGATATACTTCCTTATGTTTCAGACGGTCCGGACTTGAGGACAAGTCCTTTTCAAGAGGGGGGGGGGGAGGGGGATAATACGATCATGGACCTAGAGCATGACCCATATAAAGAAGTCGAGGTTCCGGAAGCTCACTTGGTCGTACCAGAAGGACCCATGACGCGATCCAGGGCCAAGAAGCTGGTAGGGGGGGTTCAAGCTCTGCTTAACGGGATCAAGACCGGCCAGACGACCCAGCATCACCCAAGGTTGTGACCGTGCTCGTGAACCCCGGCTGTAGCTCACCTGATCCGGGTGATGGCTTAATACTCTTTTTCCTTACACCCGGGTTTGTCCCAAAGGATTTACCAGGTGGGGTTTTAACCAAGGTTAAGTCCATTGCCCAGCTCTCGACCTAGGTTCGTTTACGGTCTGGATCATGGGACGGAAGTCCAAGAGTTATTTTTGGTGGAGCAGCCCAAGAGTCATTCTTAGACCACTGAAGAGTCATTCAACGTTTTTAGTCTTTCGCATTTATTTTCTTTTAATTTCCTAAGTGTAACCTTTGAGCTACTTTGCCTTCTATATAAGGCCTTTGTATCTTCATTTTGGAACTCATTCACCTTTTTATCTTAATAAAATTCTGAGATTTTCTCTTTGTTCTTTTAAGAACTGTTTTCGATTCTTAGGTGGTCAGCCTCTTGAATCTTATTTTCGGTTTATTGAGTTCTTATCATCGGACTCAACGCAGCCTTCGATCCATCTTGTATAAGTAATTCGTTCAAGTAGTTTTAGGGGCACAAGGATTTTCGGGAACTTGTTCTCACACCTTGTCATCCTAGAACCGTGGAAACTTAACTCGGTGCAGCCATCCCCTTTGTTTGTGACGATCACCGCGAGTTTGGGCCTAGGGATATTCGAGAGTTCTCACTCTCACGCCTTAGCATCTACTCCGTGCATCCGATCTAGCCAAGGATCTTTCAACCTCCATTGCCCAAGTGTGTCCGGTCTTAGGAGATTCGTATCAAGTGGTATCAGAGCCTCACACTTGTCAAATGCGGTATTATCTATCTTTGTCTTTTTACATTCCTTCTTCTCTTTCTTTCTTCTATATTTTCCAGATCTATTTAAAAAAAACGAAAAGTCAAAAAAAAAAAGAAAAGAAAAAAAGAAGGTGAAAAGTCAAAAAAAAAAGAAAGATCTGTTGAAACAAATTCTTTTTATCTATCTTTTTTGGGATCGCTTGAATTGCTCTTGTGTGCTACACCTTGAATTGATATAAGCTCCGATTAGAACCGAGAGAAATCTCTTAAGTGATAGTGAGATTATCGCGAGTGTGAGTGAATTCAAGAGAGAAATACCCAAGTGAGGAGATTTTGGTACTAACGTGTTTGTTTATTTTTGCGAGGTACCAATTTATATGTCATCGGGCCCATATTCAGATTCAGGTGGAGAGTGGAACTACTACACCTTTCGTGATGGAAACCACATTCGTTGGATCAATCCGGAAGAGATGGATGCTAAGCTTACCCAAATCACTGAGCTGATGGAGCGCATGAATCAACGAATGGATCGGTTAGAAAAGGTCCCTATCTACACCGAGATGAGCACCGAAAAGATTGTGGTCGGAATGAGCCATACCCTGAGGATTATCTTCTTTGAACCTAACACATAGGTCCACACCGGGATGTTTCAGCCTGGAGTAAGCCGAACCTTACACTAATCCTCTTCAGATCCACACCAGCCAACTATATTCCGATGCTATACCCGGTGTAACTCTCGTTTTTTACACTGGGATGAATATCACCCAAAAGCACTCTGGTGTAACTTCCCTCAGTTCAAGAATCTTCTCCACAACGAGCAGCTTCATGGAGATGTGTTCTCTGGTGCAATCTTCAGCGTTTTTTACACCGGGCACAACAACGGCCAAACCTTGCCCGGTGTATTCTTCATCGTTGAAACGTCTTCCTTCACACCGGCTTGGACATCGTCCATATAAACCCAGGAGTCAGCTCACACGTCCAAGACAACTTCAGGACACTTCTACACCAGACACAACATCGGCCAAATGATGCCCGATGTAACTGTGTTAGCGTTTTTAAGTGTTTTCTTTCCGGGTCACCCGGTTTGTTCCGGGTTGATCCAGAACTTAGGGAATCACTATAGATACATTTTAGGGGTTTAACCTTTGGATTATCCAATATTCCCTTAAGATTTTTGCCTCTTTTGTGTTAAGAAATACCTTTTGAGAAAAATCTCCTTTCTTTGCTTATTCAAAAGAGTTCTTGAGTGTTTAATCATCAATCCATCTCTATCATTCCATCTTCTACATTTCTTCATCAACTAATCATGCTTAACTACTCTTCTTGCAAATAAATCAGAGAGTTAATCATGATTAGTGAGTGGTCACCTCATTAGGGTTTTAGATATGTAGGTAAGGGTGCTTAGGGGTTTGATTAAGCATGCTTAGGACTAGATTAATGCATCTTTGTCTTGATTAGCTGATCTTAATGCTGGGTTCTAGATGATCTCTCTAACCCAGATCTTAGGCATTCCATCCACCCAAAAGGTGTTTGATGAAATGCCTGAACCAGCTAAATCAAGAGTCTATTGTTTGATTCACATGAGAATGTTTTTTTGAGCATAGATGGTACATTAGGATTGGTGTTTAATGCATTTCTTTCATTGTGTCTCTAATGATGATTAGGTATGAGAAATGTTTGATATTGTGTTTGATGCCTGAGAAAGAGTGAAACTTGCTTTGAATTCTAAGCTGCTTAGATCATTCATCATCATTGACATTAGCTACTTGATTAAACCCTGATGCACCCTAGCCAACTATCATGTCTAGAGCTCTATGTTTCCATCATACTCATATCATCTTAATCATTTGCTGTCTTTGTTATTTGCTTAGTTTTCCTCTTAATCTTTGTTTTAGACTTGTTTATCTTTCATTTGTTACTAGTCATAACCAACCCTCTTTGAATTGCTTGGATTAAGATACAAACCTGATATATTAGTGATCTAAACCACATTGTTGGATTGATTCCCTTTATGCTACAACCGATAAAGGAGATTAATACCGTAAGAGTCCATTAAACTCTTTTTTATCAGTTCGCCGACCAGAACAGGTGCACCATAGAAGTATACAACGATGGCATGCTGGTGAAGTCCCTAGTGGCAAGCGACTACGTCGGTCATCTCAGAACTTGCTTCCGCACTCTGAACGAATACGTCATGAAACTGAATCCTACAAAGTGCTCTTTTTATGTCACCTCGGGAGAGTTCCTCGGGTACATTGATATATTCATAATTTGCATCACTTAGGATTGCATTTTTGGTCCAAATATAGAGTCTCATGCATACATTTAGGTAGTTTTCAATGTTTTTGTCCTTATAGTTGGTTTAGGATAAGAAATGCATTAGGTCCTATAGAGTCTTGCATTTTGGAGTGTTTACAGGTCATTTGGAGCAAAAAGAGAGCATTTGGGACAGAAGCCGTGGAGAGACCCCCGTGTGAATGCATCAGAACCGGACAAGTGCATAGAAGCCGACAATCCCTCTAGTTCATCACCTGAAACGGAGCTCTGGCATTGCGATCCAGCCTTTGGTGCCTTCATCAAGATTCAAGAGGGATGAGTCTAGTTTCCGGAACGCCTGATATTGTCCAATTTAAAGCTGTGTGCTGAAAGTTATGGCGATCAGATGGAACACATGTCTCGAAGCCGCTAAAGAACCAAAACGACGCACCTCGGAAAACCGGTGGAACGAAGCCCTTGCCAACGTCTGCTGGACTCGGACCCTTCATTAACGTTGTAGCTGACGGAGGCATCTTTCTCGTGGAGTTGACAGACCGAGGTTCGGACCACTGGCCTAGAAGTAATGGAGGTTTTGGTTCAAGCGGCATGCATTCCTATCGACCAGAGTGTACCTCGACAGTTTGGTCGATATTTTCAACCTGGAGCGCCAAAATATTATCGACCAGAGTGTCGAGGTGAAGCATGTCGATAGATTCTCAGCCAGTCTCGCCGAAATAATGTCGACCAAACTATCGACCAGGTGTTTGGTCGATATTTTTGTTAAGAGAAGCTTTGTAGCCTATCGACCAGAATATTGCTATGGAGCACGTCGATAGGACCTTATTCCAGTCCGAGTTTTTAAGTCTTTTTGAGCCAATATCCTGCTTATTAAGGGTTGGCCCATTAAGAAAACCCTTAGTATAAATAGTTTTGAGACATTAATGATTAGGTTAAGCTTTATTCTCCTAATTTTCTTGGCCTCTTTTGTGAAAGACTCATTTGAAGAGAAATATTCCCTTTTTGAGAGTTGGAATCAAGAGAAAGCAAAGATCTTTTGTGTGTTTAAAGCTGGAATCTTCTTAACCTATCATCTTTAACTTCTTTCCACATCATTAATCATGCTTAACAACACATCTTGCAAAGGATTGAATGTGTTAAGTATGATAAGTGAGTAGTCAGCTTAATGAGGTTCTAGATGTGTAGGTTAGGGTGCTAAAGTGTTAGATTAGGAGTGCTTAGGGCTAGATTCATTGATTCATCTAAAACAGCTGTTCTCTAGGCTAGATCCTTGCGCATCACTTGTGATCTAGAATCTGAGAATTTCATGCACCAAAAGTGTTGATGAAATTCCTGAAAGAGATGTATTAGAGGTTTAAACATTTGCTGCATGATGATGTCTTGTTATTTGCTTGAATGATCTTTTAGAACTGTTTATTAATGCTCACTGATTCATATTTCACAAATGATGATTTGGTTTGAAAATGGATTAGTGTAGAGGCTAATACCTTTATGAGAGGATTAATCTAGATTAGAGTTCTAAATCATTTGAATTTTGTCTCATCATTGTCATTAGCATTTCTAGTTTAGCACCAAAGCACCCTAGCCAACTATCATGTCTAGAATTTCATGCTCTCATCATTTCATATCATCTCATCTAGTTTAATTGTCATTGCTTGCTTGTTTATTTGATCATTAATCTTTGTCCTAGTTTCAATCTTGTTTTAGGCATTAGTCAAAAAAAAAAAATCTTCACCATTTGCTTGAATTAAGAAATTGTCTTATATTCTGGTGTCTACCACACATTGGACTGATAAACCCTTTATGTTGCAACAGCTAAGGGATTGATAACCCCTATTTAGAGCTTAAAAACCTCAAGTTATCATACATCATCACACAGTGCGGGATCGATGCTAACCTGAAACAAATCAAGGCCGTCCTAGAGTTCAAATCACCAGAGAACACCCGCCAAGTCCAACGCCTTACCGGCAGGATCGCCGCCCTCAACCAACTCATCTCATGTTTAACAGACAAATGTCTCACGTTCTACCAACCAGGGTGAGCAGAAACCTGTCTTCTACATCTCCAAATACCTCGATAGATCAGAAAGCAGATACCCAATTGATAACACCGGATTTTAACCATTTTTATGGATCACTTTAATGTCTTTTACAGGTGTTTTTACTCCATTTTCAAAGGTTTTCAAAGGATTTCTATGTTTTCGGATTTTAAAAGACTTTTCAGGTAATTTGGGATAAAGAGGCACAAATTGGAACAAAAAGACTTTTTTGGATAAATGCAGACCGTCAGAACTCTCATGGAGAGACGAAGACCTTCTCACCATCTGATCACCAACAAAATTGGACAACTTATAGAAGAATCAACCAGCTTTCAAATGCACTTGGTTTGGAGACATTCCAACGGTTGGATCTCAAGATATTCCATTAGCCCTGGAGCCACTCGAAGACGGCCAGCAAGTCACGCGACCGCGGCCACCAGCCCATTCCCCGCGGTCACAAGCCTCCCGACCGTGGCCAGCCACCTATTTCCCGCGGTCACGTCATTCCCGACCGCGGCCGACCAAATCCGAATTAAAGCCCACATTTCTGAAGCCTAAAGTCATCTTAGCCTCAATTCCGGAACCCTAGAGACCATGGAGTATTGAAGACTATAAATACTCGTCATTTAGGTCGTTTTTAGACACCACCCTTCATACTTTACAGAAACCCTTTTCCTTTAGCCGTTTTTATGCGATTTTTGTAGAAGATTGTTCAAGTCTGAGTTCTTCAATAGAGAAGCTTTCTTTGATCTCTTTTCTTTACTGTTTTTGATTACTTTATTAAAACCAATGATGATGTCGACCTCAGCTATGTCTGAGTAGATCCCGAGTTGGGCTTAGGGTCCCGAAAGGGGCTCTCAGAATCGATTAAGACATCTAGGTTTATAGATCTGGGATTTTAACTTTGTTCTCTGTTTATTCTCGTTCTTATTGCATGTATGCTTGATTGATCACCTAGAATCTGATCTAGATAGTTAGTGTTGCGAAAGTTTTCATTAAGTATCAGCCCTAGAATGAAACAGGCGATTTTTCCGTAGGAGTGGAAACCTACCTGCGGCGAGATCGTGAGTACTGACGAGTCTTATGCAGCTCTTGAGTTCTCTCCCTTCCAGGGCCAGAGTGGAAACCTACTGGTCAGGGTTGCGAGAAACAGTTGGTTATGATCACGACAGTGACGTAGTCATACCGCCGTACTCTAGCTCTAGAACCCTATATTTCGATATCCGTCAATCCCAATCTATCATCCCTAGTGTTAAAACCGATTATGATCCCTGTAGAGTTCCCGAAAGCTCAGCGTTTTTAGCCATAGTATACAAACCAATCGATTTTTACTTGCTTATTTAGATCTGCATTTCAATTGCTTTAGTTCGATATTTTGCTTGCTTTATTTGCGTTCTATTCGATTTTTCTACTAGTTCATTAGGATAGATTTATTTGCTTTCTTTCGTTTTAGTTTAATTAGTGACAAACAACCAACCTCTAAAACCAATCTAGTCTAGACAAAAAGTTAGAAATCGTAGAAGAATACAAGGCACATAAATCTCTGTGGATTCGATCCATAAATACTACAACTGATTAGCTGTGCACTTGCGGCTTTCATTTGTTTTGGTTAAGGGTAAAACTTGTTCCCTCACGCAGTTGACACGCATCAAGTTTTTGGCGCCGTTGCCGGGGATTTGTTTCGCTGCCTTTTGTTATTTTTCTTGTTCTAATTTATGTTCTAGACACCTGATCTCTAGTTCTTTCTTAAAGTTTTGCTGAATTATCTTTCCCTTCTTTTGTTTTTCTCTGAATTGCATGAATACCAGGCGCAGACCTGTAGAAAACATTCCAATTCTAGACGAGATAGACAGACACGAAAGAGAACTTCGAAGACTTAGACGAACGCAAGGAATGGCCAACGACGACCAGCCTGGAGATCCTATTAACCGAGCTTTAAATATGGACCAAGACGGGTTCCGAACATGGAGAAAATGAAGAGAACGATCACAGAGGAGGTGATCATGCTAGACAAGATGGAGAAGAGGATGAGGTTCCTCCAAGAAACCACTAAAAACGCGAGAGAGAAGAACGTGAAGACCTTGATGCACCTATCAATGCAGCCTATGGTGACCACCAAGGGATGCAGCAGAATGGACGTGTTAACCGCCCTGTTCAGCCAGCAAATCAACATCGAAGACAAGCCAGGAACCATCGCATAGCTGATTTCGATGCACCCACTCAAAATTTTCAGAACCGATCTGAAATTCAAGTTCCATTCCCGAACCGGAATGAGTTTGAAGTCAATTCCATGGAGTTCCTTCTGAACACCCAATGGACCATATCGAGCTCTTTGAAGAAATCTGCAGCATGATGAGAACAAACCAAGTTCCAGCAGACTTTTTAAAGTGTAAGTTGTTCCCTTTTTCATTAGCAGACAAAGCTCACCGTTGGTTGAAATCTTTGCCTGCAGGATCGATTACTAATTGGGAAGAGTGTAAAACTGCTTTCTTGAATCACTTCTATACTAAGTCAAGGTCGAACTTGTTGAGAACAAAGATCTCAAGCTTTCAGCAAGGACCGACTGAACCTTTCTATGAAGCCTGGGAACGTTTTAAGGAGTATGAACGTGATTGCCCTCACCATGGATTTTCCGGATCAAGTCTGCTGAGCACCTTTTACCAAGGTTTGCAACCCAAATACAAACTTTCGCTTGATACAGCTAGCAATGGAGATTTTGGACAAAAGACGATATCACAAGGAAGAGCCCTCATCGAGAATTTGGCTCAAGCCAATATCAATGATTGCCCTGAATACGATCGCTCGACGAAGCAAACCGGAATAGACAACAAGGAGATAACCGAGTTGAAGAACATGATGAGCCAGCTTTTGAAGAGCAATAATCGCCCAATCCATGCTTGTGAGACCAACAATGGCGCAGAAGATGAAGGACCTAGTGATATCGATCACATTAATCAAGCCTTTCAAGAAGAAGAGTGATGTGGTCGTGTGTGAGGGTGTCAAGTTTTACCCTAAATGAAATCAATAGCCACAAGTGCACAGCTGATCGATTGCAGTACTTAGGGATCGAATCCACAGGGAAGGAGGATCTTTCCTGCAAAAGCCTTCGAAAGAAATATAAAGTAAGAAAGTCTAGAACCAGGCGAGTTTTGTGAGGGTTTTGGTGGTGTGTTTAAAACGTAAAACGAATCTTAAAGAGAAAATACGGGAATTGAAATGACCAAATAACTAAACTTAACGAAAATGGGAAAAAACGAGAAAAACGGCTAACCTAATTGCTTAAATGAAAATCGATTGAAAGAGTAAAGATACTAGATTAAAGCTTGAATGAAAATCGGTGTAAATCTATAAGAAAAGAGGCGCTGGGGTTCATGGAAGTTTTCTCAAGGGTATGAACGATTCAAAACATTTCTAGAGAGTAAATTTGATAAGATCTTAGCTTAAACTTTTCGAACTGGTGTCACAGACGTATGAATACGCCACTGTCGTGATCATAGACAACTATCTCTCTCAACCCTAACCAGTAGGTTTCCACTCTGGCCCTAGAAAAGAAGAGATGCATTATGTTTAAGACTCGTCAGCATTCACAAATCGCCCATAGGTAAGTTTCCACTCCTATGTTTTTTTTGCTCTCCCAAACTAGATCTGACACCGGATGAACACTTTCGTGTCACCAAGCATCTGGATCAGATTGTAGCTCATGACGCTACTCTCATGCAGTAAAAACGAATTCAGAAGAAAAAATTCTAAGATTCGGCTCAAAAGCTCATGGAATCCTCACCAAACATATAAATCCCCATCGAAAATCCCTTAATCCCAAAAATAAAACTACTCAGACATGAGAAACGAAATCAAAAACATAGTATTAAAAGGTAGAATAGAAACCGAAATTGAAAAAAAAAGAACAAAGGTTCAAGAGACAGATCTCTCTCTCCCTAAAACCTAAAACTTAAAAAGTATTCTAAAACAATAAGAGCATATCAGGTCATACGAATTAGGGTTCTTAAAACATGTATTTATAGTGCTCAAGACATCTATAGGGTCTAGGGTTCCGGAATCAAGGCTGGGAAAATGATATGGGCTTCAGAAATGGGCCTTTGGACTCGAAATTAGCTGGTCGTGGTCGAGATGTCCGTGACCGCGGGAAATGGTTGGCTGGTCGCGGTCGCAGTGGTTGTGACCGCGGAGAATGGCTTGTTGGCCGCGGGTGGAAACGCTTGCCGGCTGGTTTATGGGACATCTTGCTCTTCGCGTATCTTTTGATTGAACCGTTGGATTGCCAAGCTGTAAAGTGTGCTGGAAAGCTGATACTTCCATCTTTAAGATCTCCAAATTTGAGCTGGATCAGACGGTGAGAAGGCCTTCAATCGGGGGGGAACTTCTGACGGTTTGACTCTAAGCTGAAATCTGGATTTCTATCCATTTTGTTAAGCTTTTCCCAAAGTTACCTGAAAAGAGTCTTGGAACCACAAATACTAGAAAACGTAATAAAAGTACTTAAAAGCAATTAAAAAACATAGAGAAAGTATTTCAAAACAATCCATAAAAGTGGTCAAAATACGGTGTTATCAACTCCCCCAGACTTAAACCTTTGTTTGTCCTCAAACAAAGCAAAAGCCTAAACTGGTTAAGTGAAAACCAAATTAGGGAATGCACAAATCTCAGAGACATGAACTCCTAAACTAGGACCAAAGATACTGCATCAATCCACAACTTAGTCTAGAAAATTCTTACCAATACACAAAAGATACTAGTCCACTTTTTCCGTCATGCAAAACTTAAACAATCTAAATCTTGATTCCAGTCAACTAGCTCTCTACATTCATTAAGTTCAATAGTGAGTTCGCATTAAAGACATCATCCAGGGTAAACGGCGTTTGGCATTAAAGGGCTGTTTAAATGGTGGAGTTAAAGTGTTTCGGGTTACCTGAAGATCTGGAGGATGCAAGATAATATGCAAAACCGCAAGAGAGATAAGGACCTGTTGATGACCGCAATTTTCAGTCACTTCTTCTTGACAAATGTTGTTGCATAATCCTTCCTCCTTTGTTGTAAACAGCTACTCCCCCAGACTTAGATTCTTTCCGGGAATCAGAAAATGATCTCTAAAACTCCATAAAATCGAACTCCAGTTGCCTTGGGACTTAAAATTCGACCTCTCTAGACTCTCTAAGGCTTTTATTTCCTTTTTTTTCTTATTTTCGGATTTTTTTTTTTTTAAAGTAAATGCCTTTTAAAGAGAGAGAGCCTAGAGGACGAGATTGTACCAAAATTTGAGATTTTTCTAAGGCAAACTGAGCTTCCACTTGTGTTGAATCCTTCCGGGAACTTTTCCGGAAAATCGCAAGTCTCTGTCCTTGGTGACTGAAAACTGCGTCGTTCCTCTTTCTCTCCAACGTTTTTGCACTTATCTGCATATAAGACAATAGAAAACAAGAGTGCATGTGGTTTGAAAGAGGATTGGTTAAGGTGGGGAACTAGCTAAAGATGAACTAGCCATTCAAGATCAACAGAGAGTGGTAAAAGGATAAAGGAGTCCTGAATGTATGATTCGTTTCCCGGGTCTAATGCTTCAATGAGAAAGTTAAGTCCAAATTAAGTCCAAATAAAACAGAGCTAGTGTATTCCTTCATCTAAATCGAAATCATTCAAATTCCTCTGGGGTACTTCGTTTCAAATGTGCTTAGCTACCGCCTAGTCTAGTCCTAAATCATGAATGAGCATGTCACTAGGAACAGTCTAAAAGCACAAATCAACTATCATTGATTCATGTTCACCATTCCCTTTTAAAACGTATTTTGTTTTGAAAACCGATTTTGAAAAACTTTAAGGAAAACGCAAAAAGTGTAGATAATGCAAGACTCATGAAAGAAAAGTGGTTAGAAAGGGATGAAATCCTCCCCCAGACTAAAATCACACTGTCCTCAGTGTGAAACAAGTCGAGATTGGATGAGAAAAATGCATAGATAATCGAATTGGTAAAGCCAAAGAGAACTTACCTGGATCCGGGATGCTGGTGGAGATGAACCGGATTCGTTCGAAGAGGTTTGGGAAGGTGATAGGTGGTGATGAAGGTGGTGGAGGGTGATGAATGAGGTGGAGTGGGGATTGGTAAGGTGGAATGAGGTGAAGTGGGTGGTTTGGGGTCGGGTTTGATCTCAACGACCATTTGCCGCGGTCAGGAGCCACGCGACCGCGGCAAACCGGTGCTTGGCCGCGGTCGAAGAGGTGTTTCCCGCGGTCAGAACATCTGCGACCGCGGGGGCTTATGTCGCGGCCTGCTCCTGCTTCTCCTTGCTTCTTGCTGGGCCGAGCAGTCAGGGACCATCCTTCTTTTTGGTTTTTTCGAGTTTTTTGATTTTTTGGCTTTTTGTTTTATACGAAACACCTGAAACTAAGAAAAAGAAAAAGATCAAAAGAAAAAGAAAGAAAAATCCTAAAGAAAACAATACCTAAATGGGTTGCCTCCCATTAAGCGCTTTTGTTTTAAGTCGTTTAGCTCGACTTTTGGTGTTGGACGTTGCTTAGTCTGATGAAGAAGACCTTGTCCTGAGACAAGTCTTTTTCGACATTTCCTTGCTTTGCCTAGCAGGTTCTTCGTCACTCCAAAGTTCTTCTTCAAACTCTTCTGTTGCAGAACGTTTTCCTGCTTTGCTGTTGTATGGGACAGCTTATGTGAAGACATCTTTGTCAATATTAGCAAATGAAATCCTCCGGTTTGGCCAGTCCATTATAGCTCCGGAAGTTGCTAGAAAAGACCATCCGAGAATCATTGGATATGTTGCGTCTCTCGTCTCGACAATGTAGTAGTCAACAGGCACTATGCAATCTCCTATTCTCAAAGGAATTTCATGAGCTATTCCTTGAGGTGTTGCATTGGAATCATCAGCTAGACTAATATTTTCTCTAGTCCTGTGCAGGTGTTTAATACCAAGTCTCAAAGCAATTGCCTTGGACATCATGTTAAGACAAGCTCCAGAATCACAAAGCACGTTTTTAAACATTTCTCCTCTAATAGAACAAGAGATAAGAAACTGACCTACACCTTCGATTTTGTTAAGTGTTCGAACAGGTTTACCTCTTCTGGCATGATTGAACAAGTCTTCTATCTCAGGAATTGATTCCTTGCTCTCACAGAAGTAATGGCTTATCATGAAGTCCTTGCAAACTCTGGCAAATGGGATTCTTTCAGGCAAATTTTGGACTACATCATTGAAGTCGTCGAGCTTTTCTTTGCTGATTTTGTTGGTGTAGTGGCTGCAGTCTTCAGGCTTTTTGAGGTGAATCGCATAGACAGCTGCTTCTGGTGTTGCAATGTATCGAGCTCACATAAAGTATCTATGGATATCCTCTTTAGACTCCTTGCAGTACCTGAAAAAGACTTGCAAACGACCAAGCTTCCAGATTTCATAAAAGCTTAGGTGAGCAGGGAATGACCTGACCACGTTGTTGAACTCCATGAGCTTCTCTCTACTGATGTTTTTGGTGATCCATTGAATTTCTCCTGAACCGTCCTCTGAGGAATATCCTGCGTTTGGATCTTCTACAAACAACCCATACTCTTCATCTTCAGAGTATTGTTCTTCATACTCATCTTCACAAGATAAAGCCATGTTGCAGGGCCATGACTTTTCTTCGTCTTCAGATCTTTGGGTGCTGATGGAGCAAACCAGTTGTTGATGGAGTGGTTTAGTCATCCCAGGAGGTGTATCAGATGCACAGCTACTTGTATGAACTGAACGAGACTGTTTTGGAACGTTTTTCCGGTGGGCTTTGACTGCAGGTGACGCGACCGCGGGAAGACGCCCATGGGCCGCGGGTAGACCAAGCACGACCGCGGGAGAAAGGTATCTTGGCCGCGGTCGGAAGCGACGCGACCGCGGGAAAGTGTCTCCGAGTTGATTTGCTGTTGTTGCCTGCTCTTTTGCTTCATGGATGATCTCCTGGGTCTTCTGACTTGATGTACTTCCTCTCTGGACTTGAGTCTTTAGTTTTGGTTGCTGGAATCTTCTCTCCAAGTCCTTGTATGATCTCCTCAACCTTTTCTTCAACTTCATCAAGAGCATAGACTACTTTGTCCATGGTTGAGTCAAGCTCTTCGGTTTTGTCAATGACTTTGTAAACCTTCTCTGAAACTTCGACTGTAAAGTCATAGGACTCGTTCTTAGCTTCGTTGAGGGCTTTGTCCACATCATCGAGTTTGAAATCCAGTTCCATGACTTTGTTTTTGGTGTTGCGAAGCTCATAGGTGTGCTTCGCTTGCTCTTCCTCCATGTTGTCGTACCTGTTAGCGATCATAGCTGCGTCCTTGGTTGCTCATTCTTCTATTGATTTGACTTGTGAGGCTAGGTTATCGATCTTCTCATTGAAAAGTTTGATATCCCATCAATCCTTCCGTTTAGAGCGGCTGTAGCGGTTGCTTGAGCTTCTATGAACTGCTTGATTACGCCTTCGAGCTGACTCAATCGGTTGCTGAGCTGGACGTTCTCATCTCGGTGGAGAACCTGGTGAGGTAGGCGATACATAGGATATCTAGGGTTTGCCATTGGAGGTACGTATGGCTCGTTCTGGAACGTTCTGTAGTCTTCGGTTCGAATTTCTTCGTAGAGATCTGATGCGAGTTGTAAACGGGGTTTGTTGTTTTCGTTTTACTAAGCTTCAGGTTTTAAATTTATAACCCCTAAATGTCTGCAAGTGCACAGATGTGCGCTGTAGTACTTAGGGTATCGATCCACAGAGACTTAGTTGTTTCAGTACGAATTCACGGCTACGCTTAAATCAGATTAGAACTAAAAGGGTTTTGGTTTTGGTTTTGGGTTTTTGGTTGTCACTAAATCTAAACTAGAAAGCTAAACAAGTAAAAGCAATTGAAAGTGAAAGCAAATAAAAGCAAGTAAAAATCGATTATGAATGAAAGCAGGTAACAAGTAACTAAAAACGAAAGCAAGTAAAACAAGTAGTAAGCGATTAAACAAGATGCGAATTGAAGCAAGTAAAATCGAATGAAAAGCAAATAAATAGCGATTAAAAAGCAGATGAAATTGAAGGTTGTAAGCAATAAAAGACAAACCTTGGGCATCAAGGGTAATTCGCAGGGGTTCATGGACTAGGCTATGTCGATTTTAAGCATATGATAAAGGTAATCAACTACGTATGTTCTAGAACTCGAGGCACGGAAGTATGAATAGCCTACTTTCGCAGCACTAAACAACTATCTCTCGCAAACCTAATCAGTAGGTTTCCACTCTGATTCTGGAAGGGAGAAGATGCAATAGCAGAACAAGACTCATCAATATTCACAACTCAACTACAAGTAGGTTTCCACTCCTATAGAAGAATTGCTCGTTTCACCCTAGTTCAGACAATCAATGAAAGCTTTCGCAACATATCATATCAGATCGGCTTCTAAGTGGCCAGCAAAGAATCACGCAATAAGATTAAAGGCAAACGAAGAACATCTAGAAGATTAATAATCCTAAATCTATCGATTCATAAGCAAAGACACATGAAATTCCCTTTGAAAAATCCCTTTAAACCCAACTGGGTAACCACTCAAACATATTGTAAACAATCATCACAGAGTATTGAAAGTTGCAGGAAATTAAAGAAAAGAAGGAAGGAGAACGAAGAACAGAGAAGCAGAAGGAGGCGCGATGGTCACTCCTGCGGCGGCTCCTCTTCGAAGACGGCGGCGGCTCCTCCTTAGGGTTGCACGAAAATCTCTCTCTCTCCTCTTTGTCTATTAGTTTCGGTGTCTCCTCTTTAGAATGACCTAAAGGGGGTATTTATAGCTTCTGGGGTGGTCCTGGACACTTAGGGCTTCAAAAATAACGAAAGGAATTGATCTGGGCTTTAATTAAGTCGTCGGGAAAAGTGAACGACCAAAGTCCACGGTCGCGGTGGCTCTACCCGGGGAAAATGAGTGTTGGCCGCGGTCCCGGCTCATGCTCTCTTCCGGAACTGCATTTTCTGTCATTCTTGCATCGGGAGTATCTGAAGATCTAACCGTTGGATTGTCTCCAAACCAAGTGCATTAGAAACCTGGTTGGATCCTCTATGTTGTCTCAAATTTTGGGGGTGATCAGACAGTGAGAAGGTCTTCATCGCTTGTCATACTTCTGACGGTTTGCATTTATCCAAAAGTGCTCATTTGTTCCAAATTGCATATCTTTTGCCCAAGTTTCCTGTAAAGTCTTTTGAAACTCTAAAACATTGAAAACACTTTAAAAACCTTTGAAAACAGAGTTAAAACACCTGCATAGGATACAATTATGATCCATAAGTG
>NW_006256756.1:16914242-16950797 GCF_000478725.1 Eutrema salsugineum | reverse complement strand
TAGTCCGTTAGTCCCTCATGCGAAAATCTACACACTTAGATCTGACTTCCAGTCAACTAGCTCTTAACATTCATTAAAAATCTCGGTGGTTCTCATCAAAGAACGTCTAGGTAAGGCAATCTAGGCTAGGTGTAAAAAGGGTTATTTTAGGGGTAAGGCTTAAAGTGTTTACGGGTTACCTGAAGATCTGGAGAATGCAAGATATTATGCAAAACCGCAAGAGAGAGTGAAGCTGTTGGTATCCACAGTTTTCAGTCAATTTCTTCTTCCTCAGATTCTCTCCTAACTCCCCCAGACTTAGATTTTTATAAATCTTTCAAAAACATAGCTCTATAAACGCTTAGTAGATTCTTCTTGCTCCACAATTTCGACAATCTAGGACTCATTAGGCTTTTTGTTTCCCTCTCTCTTTTTATTCGTTTTTTTTTTTTTTTTTTTTTTTGGAAAAAGAGAGGGAACACCTTTAGATATAGAGTCTTAGAGAGCACGAAATTATCAGTTAAGATTTGTCTTGTAAAGCTTCTTGAAGTTTCTGATACTCTTCCTTCCCAATTCCATTCAGTCTCCTTTGTGAGTGACTGAAAACTGCGTCGCTCCTCTTCTCTCCGACGTTTTTGCACATATCTGCTGATATAAACTAAAGAGAGAATGCACGAGGATTGAAAACAAGGGTTTTGGGTTTAGGGTATGGTACCAGATAACGATAAACTGGTCATCTAAGACGACAAAGAGTGGTAAAAGTAAGGGTAAAAGACGTCCTAGATGTGTATGTCGATGCCTGCCTAAAATCAATGATGAGAATTAAATGTCAATATTAAGGTCAAATAAAATGAGCTAGTATATCCTGTCAGAAAGAATCTCCATGAATAGAAGTCCTCTGGTGGGATTTCGTAATGCAAGTATTCTAGCTACCGCCTAGTCTAGGCCTAAATCACAAAAAGAGCAAAAAACGAGGAAATAGCGTAGAAGCACACTGGTCTAATTCATCATAGTAATGTTTATTGTGTTTCTGGTTTGAAAACTTTTTGAAAACATTTTAAAAACGATTTTTGAAAACATTTATGAAAAACTTTTTGAAAAACTTTTTGAAAAATTTTATGTGTCCAAAACAAACTCAAAACAAATCACATTTCATTAGTAACGGATGAACATCCTCCCCCAGACTTATTTCACACTGTCCTCAGTGTGATAAATCTTGGAAAGAATGGTAAAGAAAATAGAAAAGTTGAAATGTTTAAGTGAACTTATCGTGCTGGAGAGTGCTGCTTGTCTTTTTTATTTATTCTTCCTTATTGAAAACCTGAAATTAAATGAAACAGAAACAAAGCAATGGAAAATAAAGGTCAAAGGGAAATAGATAAAATACCAAGTGGGTTGCCTCCCACTAAGCCCTTGTTTCAAGTCATTAGCTTGACATTGTTGCTTGATTAGACCTAACCGGGGTCGTGACACTCCTTGGTCTCATCATTGGCCGATGATGGATCAATCAAAAACATCACTTCTCTCTCGTCTTTGGTTTCTTCAGCCAGGTATGGCTTTACACGCTGTCCATTCACTGTAAATGAGTTTCCGGTTCTGTCCCACAGGACTATGGCTCCGTATGGCTTGACTTCCTTTATCGTGAAGGGTCCTGACCATCTTGAACGTAATTTTCCTGGAAAAAGCTTAAGACGAGAATTGAAAAGAAGAACTTTATCGTTAGGAGCAAAAGTTCTATGAATAATCTTCTTATCATGATATGCTTTAGTCTTCTCCTTGTAGATCTTCGAGTTTTCATAAGCATTGTGTCGGATTTCTTCTAACTCGTGAAGTTGAAGTAGTCTTCTTTCTCCAGCTGTTTTCAGATTCATGTTCATCTCCTTGATAGACTATTGCGCCTTATACTCTAGTTCTACTGGAAGGTGACATGCTTTTCCATAAACTAGATTGAATGGTGTTGTTCCTAATGGCGTCTTGAATGCTGTTCGATATGCCCATAATGCGTCGTCAAGCTTGGTAGACCAATCCTTGCGATGAACTGCAGTAGTTTTCTGCAAAATCGACTTGATTTCTCTGTTTGAGATCTCTACTTGACCGCTGGTTTGGGGATGGTATGGAGAAGCAACTTTATGTGTAACTCCATTCTATCTAAGAAGATTCTCGAAAACTCTGTCGATGAAATGCGATCCTCCGTCGCTTATCACAATTCTAGGAACTCCAAAACGCGGGAATATAACAGATTTAAACAGCTTCATGACAACCTTCGCATCATTGGTGGGACTAGCGACTGCTTCTACCCACTTGGAGACGTAGTCTACTGCTACTAAGATGTATTGGTTTCCAAAAGAAGTTGGAAAGGGTCCCATAAAATCTATTCCCCAGACATCAAAAATTTTGACTTCGAGAATAAAATTTTGAGGCATCTCATTCCTTTTGCTTATGTTGCCCATCCTTTGGCATTTATCGCATCGCGATATATAAGCTTGAGTATCTTTGAACAAAGTAGGCCACCATAAACCTGCTTGTAAGATTTTTGAAACAATTTTGAAGGTTGCGAAATGTCCTGCGTAAGACGAGCTATGGCATCCGAATAAAATTCCTTCAATCTCTTCTTCAGCCACGCATCTTCGGAATAACCCATCAGCACATCTCTTATAGAGATAAGGTTCATCCCAAAAATAATGTCTTACGTCTTTCAGAAACTTTTTCTTCCTATAACCAAAGAATTGCGGTGGTTCTACATCAGCTGCTAGGTAATTCGCTATGTGCCTAAACCATGGGGTGTTGAAAGCATCTGCTCGTCGCATTAGAGGACGTGGTGGTGCGGTATTTGATATGTTCATAATTTGCATCATTTAGGTTGCATAAATCATTCCAAATCATGTTTTATTTCATGCATCTTAGGTCCTTAGGGTTTGTTTTAGAACTTAGGAGATGCATTAGGTCCCAATGAGTCTTTGCATGTTTTGAGTGTCTATCAGGTGAATATGGAGCTGAAAAGATGAATCCAGGAGGTGGAATGGTGAGCAAAGCTTGAAAAAAGTGGAAAAATTGGGTCTTGGGAGATTATCGGCCATTCTCGCTGGCCAGGAAGGTTTTACCGGCCATTTTCATGTACCGCGGGAAGCTTTACCGGCCATTTCCATGTACCGCGAACGAAGTGTATCGGCCAAAATCTCCGGGTTTGAACGAGTCTCAGAAATCGCCTTTCCGGGGAGCCTTCCGGTCCGATTCAGACGGCGGGTCCTTCATAGAAGTTGGAGAGCATTGGAGCACGGTCTCATATCAAGTGGAATCGTGGAATTCGGACGCGTGAGCTGAGAGATAAGCTCGTCGGAAGGAACCCCTGTCTCGCAGGTATTCCGGACTGAGCAGATCAGTTTTGAAGGATGCGAAGGACGGTGCACTTCCAGGCCGATTCAGTTTTCGGGGCCTTCATGAGAATCAGAGACATTTGAGTCTTCTTTCCAGAACATCCGAGATCAGTCAATTCGGAGCTTTGAGCAGAAAGATACGGTCTCCGGAATGGACACATGTTTAGACGCCTCTCTCTGGTCGTGTAAATGCACTTCAAAGATATGCCCTCCAGGAAACCTTACACTTCCCAAGCACTGAAACTTCCTTCATCAAAGTTGGAGATAAATGAGTCCTCTGTCTTCTGCAACCAGAATCACTCAATTCGGACAGGTCTCCAGGAAGTTACACTCTCCGGAATGCGAGATGGTCCAGACAGTCCAGGATGACTAAGTTAAACATGCCGCGATTTCAATGCCACGGTCCACACTTGGCCGTGGCAACTTTTGTGCACCCTCGGCCAATGACACGATCTTCATGCCACGGTCTACACTTGACCGTGGCAAACACACACTTGGCTGAGAGGAACTTAGCAACCGTTCGGCGATTGACACGGCCTAAATGCCACGGTATGAGGCTTGGCCGTGGCAACATCTTGAAACCTTCGGCGATTGGCACGAGCTTAATGCCACGGTCTGGGATTTGACCGTGGCAAATGAACAAGTGGCTGGAGATAACTTCTACACAGTTTCGGCTTTTGACACGATCTCAATGCCACGGCCTGAGACTTGGCCGTGGCAAGCATATACTTGGCTGGGAAGGTCTTCACATGCATGCGGGTTTTGGCACGGTCTGAATGCCACGGTCTGGGGGCTTGACCGTGGCAACCTTTACACATCTTCGGCGTTTGACATGGTTAACTTGCCACGAGTCCCAGATGAAGCTTGATCAGACCGTGGCATCAAAAGGAACCAAGAACACAAGTAAAGACTTTGACACGGTCAGGAATGCCACGGTCACACCAAGGATGCACCAGACCGTGGCAAACCCTTCTTTGCCCATCAAGGCCGGGTCAGTACCCGGTTTGTTCCGGGTTGACCCGGTTCGCCCAAGCCTCCTTTATAAGGTTTTTAGACCTAATTTGTAGAGAACACTTAATCTACTTTTAGTCTTTTTCCCCCTTTTGTGAAAAACCACTTAATACACTTTGTTTTAGAGAGTTTGAAATCGTTTTGAAGTTTCTTTCCATCTTGTTCATCATTTCTATTCATCAAAATCAACTTCTAATCATGATTAACAACACATCTTGCAAAGGGTTTAGTGTGTTGATCATGATTAGTGAGTAGTTACCTTAATGAGGTTCTAGATGTGTAGGTTAGGGTGCTAAAGTGTTAGATTAGGAGTGCTTAGGGCTAGATTCATTGGTTCATCTCTCTAAACAACTGTTCTCTATGCTAGATCCTTGATAATCACTTGAGATCTAGATTCTGGGAATTTCATGCACCAAAAGTGTTTGATGAAATTCCTGAAAGAGTTGTGTTAGAGGTTTAAGTAATTTTTCATCATGGGAATGATTTGTTAAATGCTTGAATGATCATTGAGAACTGTTTATTAATGCATATTGATTCATATTTCACAAATGGGAATTTGGTTTGAAAATGGATTAGTATAGGGAGTTAATACCTTCATGAGAGGATTAACCTAGATTAGAGTTCTTAATCACTTGAATCATGTCTCATCATTGTCATTAGCATTTCTAGTTTAACACCAAAGCACCCTAACCATCTATCATGTCTAGAATCTCATGCCTCCATCATATCATATTCACACCATTTGTCATTGTCATTTGTCTTTAAACCTGTTTAAGTTGTTAGTTGTCATTAGTTAACCAAAATCATTCATGTTTGCTTGAATTAAGAACTTGATCACATAGTTTAGTGTCTATCACCACATTCTTGGATTGATTAACCTCTTTGTGCTACTTTGACAAGCGGATTGATAGCCCTGAGACCCTAAAAAGTCTTGTCTATCAATTGGCGCCGTTGCCGAATTGTGGTTTGATTAGCATTAAGCTCTGATCTGTTCTTGAGATCAAGTGCTTACTTTCTTGTTTTTACTGATTCCTTTCAAGTTCTGTTTGTGATTTCAGGTGTATGAACACCAGGTCTAGATCAAGAAGCTGTGGTCCTCCTTTTCCTCTAAACGATAACATCAACCTTTTGGTACCAAGGAGGAGAAGAGACAGACGTGGTAGACAAATTGATCAGACTGAGATGGCATAATAAGGAGATCACGTGGTAGATATAGAACAACCGGTTCAAGAGCAACAGGCTCAGGGTAATAGAGCTGGTAATGGAGTTGGTCAAGGGCTTCATCAGGGTAATGTTCATCAGGAACAGGTGCACCATCAACAAGCTTATGTCCACCAAGGACAAGCTCAAGCTCATCAACAAAGGCATCAGGCCAATGTTCAGCAAAGACACCAGGTGCACCACCAACCCCACCCTTTCCAACCACAGCAAAGAAGATATGAGCAACCCCAAGTCTATGTTGGGGAGAATGACAGTGCCAATGCTCATCAGTATGGAGCTGGTATTCAGGCACCACCTGTGCAAAACAACAACTTTGAAGTGAAAGCATCATTGCTGAATATGGTCCAGAACTCAAAGTTCCATGGGTTAGCAATGGAAGATCCCTTGGAACACTTGGACCAGTTTGATAAGGTGTGTGATCTGACCAAGATAAATGGAGTTTCAGAAGACAGCTTCAAGCTAAGACTATTCCCATTCAGTCTTGGTGATAAAGCTCATCAATGGGAGAAGAATCTTCCAAGAGGCTCCATTCAAACCTGGGAGCAATGCAAGCAAGCCTTCTTATCTAAGTTCTTCTCCACCTCAAGAACTGCAAAACTGAGGAACCAAATCTCTAGCTTCACTCAGCACAGCAATGAAAGTTTTGGTGAAGCATATGAGAGATTCAGGAGCTACACAAACCAATGCCCACACCATGGGTTTAGTGAGGCTTCTCTTCTCAGCACACTGTATAGGGGAGCTCTTCCCAAGATTAGAAACCAGCTGGATACTGCTTCCAATGGGAACTTTCTGGGTAAAGAGATACATGCTGCTTTAGAGCTAGTGGAGAACTTAGCATTGAGCAATGACACTTATGGTGAAGACTATGACAGATCAAATAGGTCTGAAGGTTCAAGCTCAGAACAGAGGCTCACCAGAGAAGTTAAGGAGTTGAGGAGTGAATTGGACAAGCTGAAATTCACCACTCAGAAGCCAATGCATTTTGTTGGAGAGTATGAGGAACCTTCTCAAATTTTTGAGAACATAAGTGAAGAAGGTCTTACCCAAGAGGAGCTCAACTACATTGGGAATCAGAGGTTCCAAAGATATCAGTATGGTAATGCCAATCCAAACCTCTCTTACAGGAACACCAATGTAGCTAACCCACAAGACCAGGTCTATCCCAATTCTCAAGCTCCAAAGAACTTTGTTCCCAAGAACAACTTTCAAGGGTCATTCCAACCCAAGAATCAATTTGGTCAGAATCAGAGTTTTGGTCAGCAACAACAACCATTTCAGGGCACTGGTTACACTTCACAGCAGCCAAAGGCACCACCAGGGTTTGGTCCACCACAGTTCCAACAGCAGGCGCCGGTTCAACAACAGTTTCAGCCACCAATGGTCCAACAGCAGCCACAGATGGGTACAGATATGGTTGGTATTCTGCAACAACTACTTCAGGGTCAACAGACTATGCAGCAGGAAATCAAGGAACTGAAGCAAAACCAGGCATCAAGCTCAAGGAACCAAGGTCACCTACCTGGAAAACCAGAACCCAACCCCAAGGAATATGCCAAAGCAATTACACTGAGGAGTGGCAAGGAATTACCTGGTATTGAGAACAACAAAGTGATCATTGAGGACAATGATCAACCTGAGGGGGAGGCAGCCTTAAAGGATGATCAAGTTGCTGAGAAACCAAGGACAGAAAAAGGTAAAGAGGTAGCAAAGGAACCAGAACCAGAGAAGAAGTATGTGCCACCACCTCCATACCAACCCAAGCTCCCATTTCCGGGGAGATTTAAGAAGCAACTAGTGAACAAGGCAAGAGCTGTATTTGAGAAGGCACTCAAAGAGACACCACTCACAATGCCTCTCATTGATGCATTCCTAATGATGCCAAAGATGGGGAAGTTCTTGAAGGATGCAATTCTGAACAAGACAAAAGAGCTTCAAGGCATGGTAGTACTAAGTCATGAATGCAGTGCTATCATTCAGAAGAAGTCCATTCCAAGGAAGTTAACTGATCTAGGGAGCTTCACACTCCCTTGTGCCATTGGACCTCTTCTATTCTCTGGATGTCTTTGTGATTTAGGAGCATCAGTCAGCTTGATGCCATTCTCCATAGCTAAGAAGTTGGGCTTTAGAGTTTTCAAACCCTCAAGGATTTCTCTTATCCTTGCAGATAGATCAATTAGATTGCCTGTTGGTATGTTGGAAGATCTACCTGTCAAGATAGGTGGTTTTGAGGTTCCAACAGATTTTATTGTGCTGGAAATGGATGAGGAACCAGTAGATCCTCTCATCTTGGGCAGGCCATTCTTAGCAACTGCAGGAGCCATCATTGATGTGAGAGGTGGGATAATAGAGCTTCAACTTGGGTCTGAAAGGCTCAAGTTTGATGTGAATGAGATGATGAAGAAACCCACCATTGAAGGTCAATGTTTCTATGTGGAGACAATGGACCAGTTGGCTGATGAGCTGCTTGAGGAGCTGAACACTGAGGATCCTCTTCAAGCTGCTCTAACTCAAGAACAAGGAGAGAATGAGCTCTTGGCTGAAGCAAGTGAAGGGTATAAGCTGTATCTGGACAATGCAAGAGAGCTGGGTCCTGAAACAAGGTTTTTGGAGCTGGAACAAAGAGGCTCTGAAGTCTTTGCTATCAAGGAATCAGTCACCAGCCAAAGCAACCTGGACCAGGACTGGAATGAGGCGGATGCACCCTCTGTTGAGCTCAAGCCTCTACCAACAGGGCTCAGGTATGCATTCTTAGGCCTAAACTCTACTTTTCCCGTGATCATAAATGATAACTTGCTGGAGCATGAAGAACGTGCATTACTTAGTGAAATAAGGAAATTCAGGAGAGCCATAGGGTATTCCTTGGCAGATATTAGAGGAATCTCTCCTGATATATGCACCCACAGGATCCACCTGGAGGACCAAGCCATGTCCTCTATTGAGCACCAACGTAGACTTAACCCCAACCTTAGGGAAGTGGTTAAGAAGGAGATACTAAAGCTTCTTGAGGCAGGGATAATTTACCCAATCTCTGACTCAAGATGGGTGTCTCCTGTTCACGTTGTGCCCAAGAAAGGTGGGATCACAGTGGTGAAAAACGATAAGGATGAACTCATAGCTCAAAGAACCATAACTGGCCATCGCATGTGCATTGACTATAGGAAATTGAATTCTGCTTCTAGAAAAGATCATTTCCCCTTACCATTCATTGATCAAATGCTTGAAAGGTTAGCTAATCATCCTTATTTTTGTTTTCTCGATGGGTACTCTGGATTTTTTCAAATTCCCATAGATCCAAGAGATCAAGAGAAAACAACATTCACATGCCCTTATGGCACTTATGCTTATAGGAGAATGCCCTTCGGTTTATGTAATGCACCGGCCACTTTTCAAAGATGTATGATGCACATTTTCTCTGACATTATTGAAGAGAAAGTTGAGGTGTTCATGGATGACTTTAGTGTCTATGGCTCCTCCTTCTCGGATTGTCTCTCTAATTTGACACAGGTGTTGGAGAGATGTGAGCAGCACAACTTGGTGCTGAACTGGGAGAAGTGTCATTTCATGGTGCAAGAAGGAATAGTCCTTGGGCACAAGGTCTCTGAAAAGGGTATTGAGGTTGATAAGGCAAAGGTGGAGGTGATGGTGAATCTGCAAACCCCCACTTCAGTTAAAGGGATAAGGAGCTTCCTGGGTCATGCAGGGTTTTATAGAAGATTCATAAAAGACTTCTCAAGGATTGCCAGGCCCTTAACAAGACTGTTGTGTAAGGAAGTGGATTTCATCTTTGATGCTGAATGTGAAGAAGCCTTCAAGTTGATCAAGGAGGCATTGGTTAGTGCACCAATAGTTCAGGCACCAGACTGGTCTCTACCTTTTGAGGTCATGACAGATGCTTCTGACTTTGCTGTTGGAGCAGTACTTGGACAAAAGAAAGACAAGAAGCTGCATGTGATCTACTATGCCAGTAGAACACTTGACTCTGCCCAAGAAAAGTATGCTACAACTGAAAAGGAAATGCTGGCAATAGTTTTTGCCTTTGATAAGTTCAGAAGCTACCTGGTGGGATCAAAGGTCATTGTGTATACTGATCATGCAGCCCTCAGGTACTTGATGACCAAGAAAGATGCCAAGCCAAGGCTGTTGAGATGGGTTTTATTGCTCCAAGAGTTTGATATGGAAGTGCTTGATAAAAAGGGGATTGAGAATGGTGCTGCAGACCATCTCTCAAGGCTGAGGATTGAAGAAAAAGTCCCCATAGATGATGCTTTGCCTGAAGAGTCTCTGATGGTGCTCGATTCCTACTTGGAATTTGAGGAAGTAGAGAGCATTCAAGAAAGGAGGATGCCTTGGTTTGCAGACATAGTGAACTATCTTGCATGTGGGGTGGAGCCTCCTGAATTGGATGCTTACAAGAGGAAAAAGTTCTTCAGAGATGTCCAGAGATACTATTGGGATGAGCCCTACCTCTATGTTCTGAACAAGGATCAGCTTTATAGAAGGTGTCTTGCTGAAGAGGAGATGCAACCTGTGTTGCAAGAATGTCATGGTTCTGCTTTTGGAGGTCACATGGGGGCATTCAAAACTGTGGCAAAGGTTCTTCAAAGTGGGTTTTGGTGGCCTACAATGTTCAAAGATGCCCAGTTGGTGGTTTCAGCATGTGATGCCTGTCAGAGGCATGGGAACATATCTAAGAGAAGTGAGATGCCTCAAAACCCCATTCTAGAGGTTGAGATCTTTGATTGCTGGGGGATTGACTTTATGGGACCTTTCATTTCATCCTATGGAAATCAATACATACTTGTTGCTGTGGACTATGTGTCCAAATGGGTTGAGGCCATTGCTTCCCCTACCAATGATTCCAAGGTTGTAGTGAGGCTGTTCAAGAACATCATCTTCCCAAGGTTTGGAGTTCCAAGGGTTGTCATCTCTGATGGAGGATCCCATTTTGTGAACAAGACTCTGGAAGGTTTATTGAGAAAGCATGGAGTTAAACACAAGATAGCTACTCCATATCATCCTCAAACTAGTGGCCAGGTTGAAGTATCCAATAGACAGATCAAGGCCATTCTTGAGAGGACTGTTAGCTCAAGCAGAAAAGATTGGAGCAAAAGGCTAGATGATGCATTATGGGCTTACAGGACTGCCTTTAAAACTCCAATTGGAACATCACCATTCAGTTTGCTATATGGGAAGAGCTGCCACCTTCCTGTTGAGTTGGAGTACAAAGCTATGTGGGCTGTGAAGTTTCTAAACTTTGATATCAAGACAGCTCAAGAGAAAAGGATCATGCAACTTCATGAACTTGAGGAGATCAGGCTTGAAGCTTTTGAAAGCTCAAAAATCTATAAGGAGAAGACCAAGGCCCTGCATGACCAGAAGATTCTAAAAAGGGAGTTCAAGTCTGGTGATTTGGTCTTGCTTTTCAACTCCAGACTTAAGTTGTTCAGACTTAAGTTGTTTCCAGGAAAGCTTAAGTCTAGGTGGTCTGGACGTGAGGCCTTATGGTGCCATTGTCTTGGAAGGGAAGAATGGTCAGGAATTTGTGGTGAATGGACAGAGAATCAAGCATTACTTAGTTTCACAAGGGAAGGAGGAAGCTACATCAGTTCCCCTTCTTGATCCACCAGCCTGTTAATCAGGTTCCCAAAGTCAAACTTAGAGACATTAAACAAAGTGCTCTTGGGAGACACCCCAAGCTTATCCTTTGTAAATATGCTTTTGATCTTCTGATTCTTTTCTTTTTTTTATGTTTTAGGATGTTTTGATGGGTCTGTTGAGTGTTTACAGGTGTTAGGTGTGAGTCTAAACCTTTGGAAAGTGAATGCAGAATGAAAAGAGATGAAGGAATGGAGACAAGCTTGTGCTCGGCCTTTGACATGGGGGCCGGCCACGATCAAAAACAAGGCATGGCAAGTCTCTTTGTGCTGCCACGGGGAGATAATCACGGTCTCAAGGCCAGACCGTGGCAAAAGGAGGCATGTGTTCGGTGAATGCCACGGCCTTGTAACATGGAACCTAAGCGGCCGTGGCAAAAGAGAAAAGAAGAAGGGACTAGGCTCGGACAATGCCACGGTTGGGGTTGCCACGGGAAGGAGTCAGGCCGTGGCAAAGTACACAAAAATCACAAACGTTCGGTGATTGCCACGGTGGGAATGACACGAGACACACCAAGGCCGAGGCAAGAACAAAAGGGGACCAGGCAACATTCGGACAATGCCACGATTAGGTTGCCAAAGAGGTTTGCCACGGTCTACAAGACACGGGCTAAAAGCCTGACCGTGGCAAAGTTTTTGAGGGTTTGACCGAAGAGTGAGCACAGCCACGAGGGGTTTGCCACGGGGACACAATCATACCGTGGCAGGAAGAAAGAAGAAGGACAATGCTCGGGGTTTGCCACGGCCTGAAGACACGACCAAGTCGAGACCGCGGCAAAGAGGCAGCATCCTCGAGTGATAGACACGGGCATGTGACACGGTCAAAGAGGCGCAATCCAAAATTTGAATTCCAGTTGACCGTACGGACGTTGACCGGTCAACAGACGCGCCAGGCCAGCTGTTCCCCACCACTCTTTCTTCTTCATCGCGAGTTTGCTCTCTCTTCTCCATTCTTGAACTCTAAACTTTCATATCTCTCTCGTTGCTGCATCAAATTGAGTGATTCCAACTGCATTGAACTCGTATTCCTGTCTAGTTTCTTGTTGCACATCCGTTTTACACTCGAAACTTGAAGATTCCAAGGTATTTAATCTGTTAAAACTCACCTTTTCCATGCTTTAAAGTACTGTTCATGAACAGAGAAAAACAAATGGAATCGATTTTAATGGGTTTCTTGATACCTTGGAATCATTTTGTGAGTGTTGTGCAAGTAGAATGGATAGGGATTTCATGAATCTTGCTTGAGAATGACCTGTTCTTGGAATTTTTGAGAAATTTTCTTGAAAATCACCATGTGAATAGATTTTTTTTTTTTTTTTTTAAGAAATTGTGTTTCAAGCTGAACTATTTGTGTGCATTGCTTCTTGCTAATGAGTTTTTAATCAGCTTGCAATACCTTCTTTTAAAGAAAAATCGATTGGTGCTGCTCATGAACTTGGTGAATTTTTGAAAAACTTTTGTTGTTCTCTTGCTTTGGTGCTTACAATGGTTTGAGAAAATGCAGGATGGGAGGAACAAAAAGACAAGCAGCCATGGAGAAATCTAAAAAAGAGAAATCAGAGGAGCAGATTTTGCCTTTTGGGCACAAAGTTTTCGAGAAACAGAAACGGAGGAGAAAGCCAAAGGATTCAGCTGAAAAGAAAACAAAGAAGATTGCTGCACCAAAGAAAACAAAGGCCTCCACTTCAAAAACTTCTGGTACAGAGCTGGCATTGGTTGAGGTCGTTCACAGAGCAGGAAAAGAGGTGGTTGTGGCTGAGGATGAAGAAGGAACAGAGAGTGACCCTGAAACAGCATTGAAGCGGGCCAAGAAAGCAAAGCCAGGTTCTGAGGAAAGAGAGCCAACTTTTGATGACTACTTTGACATGTTCAGAGATGCGAAAGTGCAGCAAACCAAGTTCCCTGATATGGAGCTGCTGAGGAAGATGGGTATTCTTGAAGAAGTTCAGCTCATTTTCAACAACATGGGGTTTGGTGGATTCTTTGAGATTAGAGATGTGGCTCATGATGGTGTTACACAAGAATTTCTTGCATCCCTTCAAGTTTGTGGATATGGCCCAAGAGATGCAAGAATCAAAGAGGGCAATGGTCTTGGGCACATAGAATTCACAATAGATGGTGCACAACACCATGTAAGCTTCAAAGAACTTGATGAGATCTTTGCTTTTACAAGGCCTGCACAAGAAGAGACAGTGAAGTTCACATACCCTGATCACATGATCACTGACTTGTGGGATACAATTGCTTTTGGGAGCTTCAGAGGAGGAAGATGCAAGAGTTCATGGATAAGAAACCCAGAAATCCGCTATGCTCACAAGGTGCTTTGCCAAATGTTCTTTACCAAGCACAATGATGGAGTGGTGCATCTAGCCGACATGGAGCTATTGGGTATGGGTCTTCATCCTCTCATCAGTCACTTGAAGATCAAGAGAGAGTTTCACCTTCCACATTACATCCCTTCTAGTGGTGCATTCTTGGCACGCCAAATGCTGATTTACAAGGACATTGCTTGGAGTGAGGGTAAAAGAAAGAAGCTCACTAAGTTGCACAATGGATGGCTAGTGACAAGGATTCTGAAAGCAAGAGGTTTTGTCTTTGATAATGTTGCAGTCAGACCTGGGTTGATTGATGAAGTTACCCTCACCAAGGTTGGGTTTCTAAAAGAAAGCAATGGTGTACACTTCTTGTACACTTTCAAGCTTTTGCAAGATGAAAAAGTTCATGTTCTGTTGCCAAACCCAGCCATCACCACTCTCACAGAAAGGCACAATGTCTCCTATATTGTCCTAAAAGATCAGCTCTACAACTCAGCCATTCACCCTCCAATCCCCAAATGTAAGAAGCCAATCAGTTCTAAGGGTAAAGAGCCAGTTGAAGAGGAGGACATAACTAGGACCGCTGGTTGTGAGAATGAGGGGCCAAGAGATTTTGAAAGAAGGATGGGTGCAGGAAGGTATCACTTTGATCCTTACTTTTGGGGTGAGCCTGACTATCACACAAGGAAGCTGTATTCCAGAGTTAACACCCTTCAGAAATGGTGCAAATGGCAAGACAAAACGATCCACAAGCTGGTCGACTGTGTTAGGCAGCTTAAGAAGAAGGTTAAAAAGCTCACAGCTCCAGCCACCTCACCCAAACGAGATACAAGAGAAGAGGTGGGAGAAAGCTCAGCTGCCAATGACCTTGCGCTACCACCAGGAAAAGAAGATTGGGTGAATCCGGCCACAGCGTTCCAACCAGACTCACCTGAGAGCAGCCCACCCAGATATTCCACCCCATCATGTTCAACCTCCAATCCATCCCATTACTTGGGATCAGACCTCAGCGATTGAGGTAAACACTCAAAACCTTGTAAATAGCATGTAGACTTTCTTTTTCTTTTGCATTTTGCCTGTTTGCTTTGGTTTCACTTCTTTCTCATACTTTTATAACACAAGGGACTGTGTTATTTAAGTGTGGGGGAGGAGTTTCATCCTTTACTAATCATGTTTTCTATTTTCCTATTTTACACTTTGAGTCTTGAGTCACATTCTAGTTGCATATTCATGTAGTCTCATCTAAGTGCATATAAAAACCAAAAAAATGATCATGTAGTTGCACTCTCATTTTTTTAGGATTGAGTCTAGATTGCATTTGCATATAGGTTGCATCTTGCAGGGAGTAATGATAGGTTTTCTAGAGAGTATATCACTTTGAGAACTTGAATTGAATATGCTTGTGAATCTTTTTCTGTGCTTGCAAAGTCTGAAATGATTTGAATCTGAGAAGCAAGTTTGAATTGAACTCAACTCTAATTAAGCGGGAACCTTGAACTTGACTTGAAAATATCTTGTGATGCATTGTTTGAAAAAGCTTGTGGATACCAATATACATACTTGAGCTAGAACCATTGTTTTTACCACTCTTTTCCTTAGCTCAAGTAGCTGAATCCACATCATGGATCAGTTCCCATACCTTGAACCCATCCTTCTTTCAAGCCAATGTTTGTGTGTGAATTGAAAGGCCACCTTGGATCAAACTTAGCAGAAAGTGTTAGGTTTAGAGCGACAAGGGCAGGTCTCATTGAGTGCTGTGTTCCAACATCAAGGAACTGAGAGTTTTGGCGAGGAATAAGTGTGGGGGAAAAGACCTTTTGGTGAGTGGAAAAAGGTGAGATGAGTGGGAAAGAGAGAGTGAAAATAGCTAGGGGAATGAAAGAAAAAGAAATCAGTCTTGGTGTTTTGAGAAAGTGAGCTCTGGTTTGTTGAAAAGAAAGAGTCTAACCTCTAAGTAAAACAAAAAAAAAAAGGGAGGAAGAAAAGAAGCCAAAGGCTCAAATGTTTTGTTAAGAAAGAAAGAAGAGGCTAGAAGTTGTAAAAGAAAAAGAGCTGTGTAAAGTTTGAGTTCCAAGACTTGAGAGGAAATGTGAAAAGTAAATCCCCTAGTGAGAGGAAAATGAGAGTGAAAAGTGAGGATTTTTGAGCAAGTGAGGAAGCTTTGAGTAGAGGGTGGGGTGTGATGAGTCTTTGCCCTTGTATGCATAGGTTGCTTTTTACCTTTAGCATTCTGCCAAAGTTTGATCATTCATAGAGAGATCCCTTTGCTGCATTTAACCCACTTGAACACTGATGAGATCATTTTAATCTCATAGCCTCTCCTAGCCAAGCCAGCTTGTTTAAACATTGCATCATGAGGTTCACCTGATAAAAGCTTAATAAATGTGGAAGAGTTGAGAGAGAGAAGAACTTGTGGAGATTCCTTGCGGAGTTGACATATATCTGAGTATGACTTTGCATTGCATAATTGAGCATGAACTTGTATTCTCATTGTGATCACTTCTCTCAAAATGAAAATGTGAACTCCCATTGCATACAACCTCTTTCTCTCATTTGCTCTTTTTGCTTGAGGACAAGCAAAGGACAAGTGTGGGGGAGTTGATATGTTCATAATTTGCATCATTTAGGTTGCATAAATCATTCCAAATCATGTTTTATTTCATGCATCTTAGGTCCTTAGGGTTTGTTTTAGAACTTAGGAGATGCATTAGGTCCCAATGAGTCTTTGCATGTTTTGAGTGTCTATCAGGTGAATATGGAGCTGAAAAGATGAATCCAGGAGGTGGAATGGTGAGCAAAGCTTGAAAAAAGTGGAAAAATTGGGTCTTGGGAGATTATCGGCCATTCTCGCTGGCCAGGAAGGTTTTACCGGCCATTTTCATGTACCGCGGGAAGCTTTACCGGCCATTTCCATGTACCGCGAACGAAGTGTATCGGCCAAAATCTCCGGGTTTGAACGAGTCTCAGAAATCGCCTGTCCGGGGAGCCTTCCGGTCCGATTCAGACGGCGGGTCCTTCATAGAAGTTGGAGAGCATTGGAGCACGGTCTCATATCAAGTGGAATCGTGGAATTCGGACGCGTGAGCAGAGAGATAAGCTCGTCGGAAGGAACCCCTGTCTCGCAGGTATTCCGGACCGAGCAGATCAGTTTTGAAGGATGCGAAGGACGGTGCACTTCCAGGCCGATTCAGTTTTCGGGGCCTTCATGAGAATCAGAGACATTTGAGTCTTCTTTCCAGAACATCCGAGATCAGTCAATTCGGAGGTTTTAGCAGAAAGATACGGTCTCCGGAATGGACACATGTTTAGACGCCTCTCTCTGGTCGTGTAAATGCACTTCAAAGATATGCCCTCCAGGAAACCTTACACTTCCCAAGCACTGAAACTTCCTTCAACAAAGTTGGAGATAAATGAGTCCTCTGTCTTCTGCAACCAGAATCACTCAATTCAGACAGATCTCCAGGAAGTTACACTCTGCGGAATGCGAGATGGTCCAGACAGCCCAGGATGACTAAGTTAAACATGCCGCGATTTCAATGCCACGGTCCACACTTGGCCGTGGCAACTTTTGTGCACCCTCGGCCAATGACACGATCTTCATGCCACGGTCTACACTTGACCGTGGCAAACACACACTTGGCTGAGAGGAACTTAGCAACCGTTCGGCGATTGACACGGCCTAAATGCCACGGTATGAGGCTTGGCCGTGGCAACATCTTGAAACCTTCGGCGATTGGCACGAGCTTAATGCCACGGTCTGGGATTTGACCGTGGCAAATGAAGAAGTGGCTGGAGATAACTTCTACACAGTTTCGGCTTTTGACACGATCTCAATGCCACGGCCTGAGACTTGGCCGTGACAAGCATATACTTGGCTGGGAAGGTCTTCACATGCATGCGGGTTTTGGCACGGTCTGAATGCCACGGTCTGGGGGCTTGACCGTGGTAACCTTTACACATCTTCGGCGTTCGACACGGTTAACTTGCCACGAGTCCCAGATGAAGCTTGATCAGATCGTGGCATCAAAATGAACCAAGAACACAATGAAGTCTTTGACACGGTCAGGAATGCCACGGTCACACCAAGGACACACCAGACCGTGGCAAACCCTTCTTTGCCCATCAAGGCCGGGTCAGTACCCGGTTTGTTCCGGGTTGACCCGGTTCGCCCAAGCCTCCTTTATAAGGTTTTTAGACCTAATTTGTAGAGAACACTTAATCTACTTTTAGTCTTTTTCCCCCTTTTGTGAAAAACCACTTAATACACTTTGTTTTAGAGAGTTTGAAATCGTTTTGAAGTTTCTTTCCATCTTGTTCATCATTTCTATTCATCAAAATCAACTTCTAATCATGATTAACAACACATCTTGCAAAGGGTTTAGTGTGTTGATCATGATTAGTGAGTAGTTACCTTAATGAGGTTCTAGATGTGTAGGTTAGGATGCTAAAGTGTTAGATTAGGAGTGCTTAGGGGCTAGATTCATTGGTTCATTTCTCTAAACAACTGTTCTCTATGCTAGATCCTTGATAATCACTTGAGATCTAGATTCTGGGAATTTCATGCACCAAAAGTGTTTGATGAAATTCCTGAAAGAGTTGTGTTAGAGGTTTAAGTAATTTTTCATCATGGGAATGATTTGTTAAATGCTTGAATGATCATTGAGAACTGTTTATTAATGCATATTGATTCATATTTCACAAATGGGAATTTGGTTTGAAAATGGATTAGTATAGGGAGTTAATACCTTCATGAGAGGATTAACCTAGATTAGAGTTCTTAATCACTTGAATCATGTCTCATCATTGTCATTAGCATTTCTAGTTTAACACCAAAGCACCCTAACCATCTATCATGTCTAGAATCTCATGCCTCCATCATATCATATTCACACCATTTGTCATTGTCATTTGTCTTTAAACCTGTTTAAGTTGTTAGTTGTCATTAGTTAACCAAAATCATTCATGTTTGCTTGAATTAAGAACTTGATCACATAGTTTAGTGTCTATCACCACATTCTTGGATTGATTAACCTCTTTGTGCTACTTTGACAAGGGGATTGATAGCCCTGAGACCCTAAAAAGTCTTGTCTATCAGTATTGGCATTGAGGGTAGTATCTATTGCATAGATGTTTTCTTCTGGCAAGCTGTCATTTAGAGGCAATCTTTCTTCAACTCGAATTCGTGAAAGATGGTCTTCAACTCCATTATCTGCTCCTTTCCGATCTCGAATTTCGATATCGAATTCTTGCAGTAAGAGGATCCATCTTATCAACCGAGGTTTAGCGTCTTTCTTAGACATTAAATACTTGATTGCAGCATGATCAGTATGAACTATGACCTTAGATCCTATGAGATAAGAACGGAATTTCTCAAATGCAAATACGACAGCTAGAAGTTCTTTCTCTATTGTAGCATAATTGCATTGAGCTTCGTCTAGAATTTTGCTTGCGTAGTAGATTAAGTGCAGTTTCTTATCTTTTCGTTGGCCGAGCACTGCTCCGACTGCATAGTCACTTGCATCACACATGATTTTGAATGGGAGTTCCCAATCAGGTGCTTGCACGACTAGAGCGGAAACAAGGGCTTGTTTGATCTTATGAAACGCGGCTAAGCACTCATCATCGAACTCGAAGTTCGTTTCTTTGCAAAGCAAACGCGTAAGAGGTCTAGCTATTTGAGAAAAATCTTTTATGAATCGCCTATAGAATCCTGAGTGTCCTAAGAAACTATGAATTCCTTTTACGTTTGTGGGAGGTTGTAGGCTGGTCATGACCTCGATTTTAGCTTTGTCAACTTCAATTTCTTTTCCGGAAATTCTGTGCCCAAGCACGATTCCGTCTTGTACCATGAAGTGACATTTTTCCCAATTTAATACTAAGTGCTTATCTTCACATCTTTGCAGAACTTTACCAAGATTGGCTAAGCATTTTTCAAAAGAAGATCCATAAACAGAGAATCGTCCATGAATACTTCCATGAAATCCTCAATAAAATCTGTGAAGATCGACATCATGCACCGCTGGAAGGTAGCAGGTGCATTATACAATCCAAAAAGCATACGTCGGTAAGCGAACGTGCCATATGGACAAGTGAATGTCGTTTTTTCTTGATCCTCCGGGCGAATAGGAATTTGGAAAAATCCGGATTATCCATCAAGAAAGCAATAGTAGGGGTGATTAGCTAATCTTTCTAGCATTTGATCTATGAATGGAAGTGGAAAATGATCTTTCGTAGTTGCTGCATTCAGTTTCCGGTAATCGATACACATACGATGTCCAGTTACTGTTCTTGTAGCGATCATTTCATCTTTATCATTTTTAATGACAGTGACTCCTCCTTTCTTCGGAACAACATGAACTGGGCTAACCCAAGTGCTATCTGAGATAGGAAAGATTATTCCAGCTTCTAAAAGCTTCATAATCTCCTTCTTGACAACATCCATGAGATTGGGGTTCAGTCTCCTTTGACTTTTGATTGAGTTTTTAGCATTATCCTCTAGCTTAATCTTGTGCATACAAAGATCTGGAGAGATTCCAGGTATGTCATCAAGTGAATATCCTAAGGCTTTTCTATGCTTTCTCAGCTCAGTCAACAGCATTGTGGTTTCTTCTTCCGTCAAACCAGAGTTTATTTTGACAGGATAAGTAGAATTTGGTCCAAGGAAGGCGTACTTAAGTCCGACGGGAAGAGGTTTAAGCTTGACTTTAGGGGCTTTAAGCTCACTCCAAAGATCGTTAATTGCTGCAGCAGTGTCTTTAGGAGGTGTAGGAATGTTTGTTTGGTCCTTAAGATCTAGATAGTGTAGAGGTTTCCTATAAGTTCCGGACTTATCAAGCATACGTGCACATTCAGTAGAAATTCCTTCAAGGAAATTGCGTTCATCTTTTGCGGGTGAAAGCGTGACACTTAAAGGGTCGTCTAGAAGCAGATCTTCTAGACTTCCTCAATAATTCCGTCTAACTCATCAACCCAACAAATTTTGCCATCCAAAGTTGGTTTATCGAAACTTTTGTTCATGTCAAACTGCATAACTAGGCCAGCTAGATGAAGGTCAATTTTTCCTTCAGGAACATTGATTATGGCTCCGGCTCTAAATAGGAATGGTCGTCCAAGAATAAGTGGATCCTTAGGTTCTTTTTCTAGTTCTAGAACTACGAAATCGGTTGGTATGGAACATTTTTCGATTTCGACGGGAACATAAACTAAGATACCTACAGGTTGTCTAACGGAACGATCAGCTAGTACTAAAGAAATCTTAGTGGGCTTGAAAGTGTGATGTCCTAAACGTTTTGCTACTGAAAGAGGCATCATGTTTATGCTAGAACCTAAATCACAGAGAGCACGCTCAAAAGCTACATCATTGATGGTGCATGAAAGTACAAAGCTTCCAGGATCGTTTTTCTTTTCAGGGATTCGGCTTTGCAGAATAGAACTACATTCATGGGTTATCATCATAATGCCTTCTGCAAGAGTTAAAGAATTTGTTAGAATACCCTTCATGTATTTTCTTAAAGCAGGAATCATAGCACAAGCTTCTACGAAAGGTAATCTCACATTTAACTGATCGATTAGCTCTTTAAGCTTAGCTTTTTCTTTTTCTTTCTTAGGGGCTCTTAAGGCTCTAGGATATGGAGGTTTAGGTTTATAGACATGAGTTGGTGGAGGAGGGATTGGGTCTTCTCCAAGGATTTCCCGGGATGAATCTTCTCTTACTTCTTCTCCATCCTTCTCTCCTACCATTTCCTTTTCAACATCTTCATTCGTGATTCTTTCTTTTTCTTTCTCCTTTTCCTTACCCTTTTCCTTATCTTCGGGATCTTTAGGAAATTCAGGCTCTTTGTAAGCTAATCCACTCCTAAGTGTGATAGCTTTCACATCATCGGAGGGATCTGCTTCACTTGAGCTTTCGAAAGAATTTTCACATGGCTCCTCTTCAGATTTTTCTAAGTTTTTAGAATTAGTTTTGACCATTATGTTAAGGAGGGTATCGGAATCCTTCTGCATCTCTTTTAGTTCAGATCTAAGATCACTAATCTCTTGAGACATAGATTTTTCAAGCTCTAGAATCTTTTTGTTTAGGTTTTCAGCTTCAGAAGAGGGAAAACTTGGATAGGAAACAAGACTAGATTGAATACCCAAGATTGGTTCGGAAGGTGGTTTCCAACCAGGCTCGGAAGACAATTTCCCGCGGTCAGGTGGCTCACGACCGCGGTGAAACACGTCTTGGCCGCGGTCAGAACCAGCACGACCGCGGTGAAAGCTTGGTTGGCCGCGGTCCGGACGAATGGACCCGCGGTGATCAGAAACAAATGGAAAATCTTGAATTTGATAGACTACTGCAGTGTTTATCATCCCTTGATCATAAGAATATATTGGGTTGTCCCAGCCATCAAAGTTACACGTATTGTGTACCTTATTTGGTTGTTGCAATCCAAGATGACTCATTATGTGACGGAGACACTTTATAACTTCTGAAATTTCTTCTTTTTTCTCAGGAAGTGCAGAATTACCAAAGGTTACTTGATTTTGGATGCTGTTTCCTAAATTTTTAATGAAAACGTGAGCATCTTCTACAGATCTAGTTGTGAAATCTCCATTACTTGCTATATCAAAAGAGTGTCGCAACTCTGGAGCTATACCGCGATAGAAGATACTTAGCAGGTATTCCTCGGCATATCCATGGTGTGGACAATCTCTTTGGTATTCCCTAAATCTTTCCCAAGTATCTAAAAGATATTCATCTTCTTTTTGTTTAAAAGTTCTTATCTTCTTTCTTAAGAGATTTGTACGATTTCTAGTATAAAAACGATTTAGGAAAGCAGTTCTACACGCTGCCCACGTTTTTAGTGAAGCAGATGGCAAAGATTTTAGCCATTTGCTGGCCTTATCTCTAAGAGAGAATGGGAAAAGACTACACTTGTGGTAATCCCCATTTGCTGTAATGGTTGCACATAATTCTTCTTAAGTCTCGATATGGTCTATCGGGTTTTCGAATGAATAACCAGAGAATTGATTTTGTTGAACTAAATGGATATGGGGTACCTTAATTTCGGTTTTGCCATCCTCAGGTAAGGCTGGTTGAATAGCTCTTCGATCTCCCATTAACTTTTCGAGTGAATCGAAACTTCCAATCAGTTCATCATCATCTTTGTGTTTGACCGATCCGATCAGCTCATTGTCAGCATAGATCGGTTCTTCAAACTCATCATCAGTCAGGTCATCATCGCTTGGATCACCATCCACACGATTTGGTGGATCACCAAGAGTCCCGGGAACATGTTCCCGGTCTCTTATCGCAGAGAAACCTGAAAAATTCAAAAGAAAAAGTAAAAATAAACAAGTGTTCTAATGGATTTAAGCTGGGATTCGCAACGAAACAAATTTAAGTCCCCGGCAATGGCGCCAAAAACTTGATGCGAGTTGTAAACGGGGTTTGTTGTTTTCGTTTTACTAAGCTTCAGGTTTTAAATTTATAACCCCTAAATGTCTGCAAGTGCACAGATGTGCGCTGTAGTACTTAGGGTATCGATCCACAGAGATTTAGTTGTTTCCGTACGAATTCACGGCTACGCTTAAATCAGATTAGAACTAAAAGGGTTTTAGTTTTGGTTTTGGGTTTTTGGTTGTCACTAAATCTAAACTAGAAAGCTAAACAAGTAAAAGCAATTGAAAGTGAAAGCAAATAAAAGCAAGTAAAAATCGATTATGAATGAAAGCAGGTAACAAGTAAATAAAAACGAAAGCAAGTAAAACAAGTAGTAAGAGATTAAACAAGAGGCGAATTGAAGCAAGTAAAATCGAATGAAAAGCAAATAAATAGTGATTAAAAAGCAGATGAAATTGAAGGTTGTAAGCAATAAAAGACAAACCTTGGGCATCAAGGGTAATTCACAGGGGTTCATGGACTAGGCTATGTCGATTTTAAGCATATGATAAAGGTAATCAACTACGTATGTTCTAGAACTCGAGGCACGGAAGTATGAATAGCCTACTTTCGCAGCACTAAACAACTATCTCTCGCAAACCTAATCAGTAGGTTTCCACTCTGATTCTGGAAGGGAGAAGATGCAATAGCAGAACAAGACTCATCAATATTCACAACTCAACTACAAGTAGGTTTCCACTCCTATAGAAGAATTGCTCGTTTCACCCTAGTTCAGACAATCAATAAAAGCTTTCGCAACATATCATATCAGATCGGCTTCTAAGTGGCCAGCAAAGAATCACGCAATAAGATTAAAGGCAAACGAAGAACATCTAGAAGATTAATAATCCTAAATCTATCGATTCATAAGCAAAGACACATGAAATTCCCTTTGAAAAATCCCTTTAAACCCAACTGGGTAACTACTCAAACATATTGTAAACAATCATCATAGAGTATTGAAAGTTGCAGGAAATTAAAGAAAAGAAGAAAGGAGAACGAAGAACGGAGAAGCAGAAAGAGGCGCGATGGTCACTCCTGCGGCGGCTCCTCTTCGAAGACGGCGGCGGATCCTCCTTAGGGTTGCACGAAAGTCTCTCTCTCTCCTCTTTGTCTATTAGTTTCGGTGTCTCCTCTTTAGAATGACCTAAAGGGGGTATTTATAGCTTCTGGGGTGGTCCTGGACACTTAGGGCTTCAAAAATAACGAAAGGAATTGATCTGGGCTTTAATTAAGTCGTCGGGAAAAGTGAACGACCAAAGTCCGCGGTCGCGGTGGCTCTACCCGGGGAAAATGAGTGTTGGCCGCGGTCCCGGCTCATGCTCTCTTCCGGAACTGCATTTTCTGTCATTCTTGCATCGGGAGTATCTGAAGATCTAACCGTTGGATTGTCTCCAAACCAAGTGCATTAGAAACCTGGTTGGATCCTCTATGTTGTCTCAAATTTTGGGGGTGATCAGGCGGTGAGAAGGTCTTCATCGCTTGTCATACTTCTGATGGTCTGCATTTATCCAAAATTGCTCATTTGTTCCAAATTGCATATCTTTTGCCCAAGTTTCCTGTAAAGTCTTTTGAAACTCTAAAACATTGAAAACACTTTAAAAACCTTTGAAAACAGAGTTAAAACACCTGCATAAGATACAATTATGATCCATAAAAGTGGTCAAAATACGGTGTTATCAAGATCGCGTAAGTACTGCTTCTCTCTGCGTCTGGTGGCTTGAGGAGTGTTTTAAAAACCTTCCTCATAGTGTGGATTTCGATTTATAGGATCCATATCTTCTGAAATGGAAAAAAAATAACCAAAAAATGGAAATATGCAGAAAAAGGGGTTCTAGAGTCGATTTACCAACCTTTCTTAGGGTTTTGCGGAAAAGAAAACGCGTGCCTTCCCCGGCAACCGCGCCAAAAAACTTGATGTGCTGTCGTGTGTGAGGGTGTCAAGTTTTACCCTAAATGAAATCAATAGCCACAAGTGCACAACTGATCGATTGTAGTACTTAGGGATCAAATCGACAGGGAAGGAGGATCTTTCCTGCAAAAGCCTTCGAAAGAAATATAAAGTAAGGAAGTCTAGAATCAGGCGAGTTTTGTGAGGGTTTTGGTGGTGTGTTTAAAACGTAGAAACGAATCTTAAAGAGAAAATACGAGAATTAAAATGACCTAATAACTAAACTTACCAAAACGGGTAAAAACGAGAAAAACGGCTAACCTAATTGCTTAAATGAAAATCGATTGAAAGTGTAAAGATACTAGACTAAAGCTTGAATGAAAATTGGTGTAAATCTATAAGAAAAGAGGCGCTGGGGTTCAAGGAAGTTTTCTCAGGGGTATGAACGATTCAAAAAATTGCTAGAAAGTAAATTTGATAAGATCTTAGCTTAAACTTTTCGAACTGGAGTCACGGACGTATGAATACGCCACTGTCGTGATCATAGACAACTATCTCTCTCAACCCTGACCAGTAGGTTTCCACTCTGGCCCTGGAAAAGAAGAGATGCATTATGTTTAAGACTCGTCAGCATTCACAAATCGCGCATAGGTAGGTTTCCACTCCTATGTTTGTTTTGCTCTCCCAAACTAGATCTGACACCGGATGAACACTTTCGTGCCACCAAGCATCTGGATCAGATTGTAGTTCATGACGCTACTCTCATGCAGTAAAAACGAATTCAGAAGAAAAAGTTCTAAGATTCGGCTCAAAAGCTCATGGAATCCTCACCGAACATATAAATCCCCATCAAAAATCCCTTAATCCCAAAAATAAAACTACTCAGACATGATTAACGAAATCAAAAACATAGTATTAAAAGGTAGAATAGAAACCGAAATTGAAAAAGAAAGAACAAGGGTTCAATCTCTCTCTCCCTAAAACCTAAAACTTAAAAAGTATTCTAAAACAATAAGAGCATATCAGGTCATACGAATTAGGGTTCTTAAAACATGTATTTATAGTGCTCAAGAAATTTTTAGGGTCTAGGGTTCCGGAATCAAGGCTGGGAAAATGATATGGGCTTCAGAAATGGGCCTTCGGAGTCGGAATTAGCTGGCCGCGGTCGGGATGTGCGTGACCGCAGGAAATGGTTGGCTGGCCGCGGTCACGGTGGTTGTGACCGTGGAGAATGGCTTGTTGGCCGCGTGTGGAAACGCTTGCCGGCTGGTTTACGTGACATCTTTCTCTTCGCGTATCTTTTGATTGAACAATTGGATTGCCAAGCTGTAAAGTGTGCTGAAAAGCTGATACTTCCATCTTTAAGATCTCCAAATTTGAGCTGGATCAGACGGTGAGAAGGCCTTCAATCGGGGGTGAACTTCTGATGGTTTGGCTCTGAGCTGAAATCTGGTTTTTTATCCATTTTGTTAAGCTTTTCCCAAAGTTACCTGAAAAGAGTCTTGGAACTACAAATACTAGAAAAACGTAATAAAAGTACTTAAAAGCAATTAAAAACATAGAGAAACTTTTTCAAAACAATCCATAAAAGTGGTCAAAATATGGTGTTATCAAAGAGGTGAACTATGTAGGAGCAGAAGCACCATATCCAAATCGCTTCAACAATGGCTTCAACAACAACTTCCGTATTGCAAATTACAACAATCTCTCTTACCGCAATCCAAATGTGGAGAATCCTCAAGATCAGTACTACCCACCACAGCAAAAATCCTTCCAAAACAAGTTCCAAGTTGGAAACTTCGGAGGGACAGGAGCTTATCAACCGCGACAGCCATATAACTATCAAGGTACGGGTTTTAACAATCAATTTGTACAACAGCAAGGAGTCACGACGAACCAGCTAGCTTCACAAATCGGAAGACTTGAACAGTCCATCCAACAGCTCGTTATGACAAACGAGAAAACATCTAAAGACATGAACGTGAAGGTTGACTGCATGTACAATGACCTGAACGGTAAGTTTGAAACTTTATCTTCGCACGTCAAAAAGCTAGACGTACAAGTTGCCTAAACAGCCGACTCTATGAAGAGGCAAAGTGGAACTCTTCCAGGAAGATTTGAGGATAACCCTAAGAGGTTTTGCAATGCCATAACCACACTGCCCGAAGAAGAAGCCAAAACTGATGGAAAGAATGAAGAAACCCCAATCTTTGTACCACTTTACAAGGATGTCGATGCCAAGCAGCCACCATTCAAGGTACCTCAACGATCGCCGTTTCAAAGGTTTACAAAAGCCGACGATCCAGGACGTTTTGTTTTTCAATGTTTCATTTCATGAATCAAGTTCACAGACTGTCTGTACGATTCCGGAGCCAATGTCAACATCATGTCAAAGACATTTGCCGAAAAATTGGGCATAAAAACCTTAAGGACATCGACGGTCAAGGTTATCTTTGGAGATTCATCTCAAAAAGATACTGAAGAGGCGATTCATGATCTACAAGTTCTAGTAGGAGATAAGATTGTTCCAGCAGATTTTCAAGTCCTGGAAATGGATCAAGACAAGGAGAGACCACTCATATTTGGGAGACAGTTTCTAGCCACTGTAGGAGTAGCAAACCGGCATGCTGTTTTCCTCAATGTAGATCGCAGAAGGTTTTATCCGACTATCCTAGATGATTTTCCAAGCAAAGAAAGCCGGCCAAAAGAGAAAGAAAAGGAGAAGCCGAAAGCTTTTGCAAAAATCAAGATCATCATTCCACCGGATGCAACAGAAACTAGTGAGGACCAAATCCAGGAGCTGATCGAAAACACAAAAAGGGTTTTAAACAATGTTAATGTCCGAAAGAAGAGTAAAGGAAAGAAGACGGCTCCTCAAGGAGAAGAAGTAAAACCTCCAGCGACCGGAAGTTATAAAGGCACATCAAGTGGAGTGCCATTCAAATCAGCCTGATTCTTCATGCCTACGTCGAGCTAAACGACTTAAAACAAAAGCGCTTAATGGGAGGCAACCCATTTAGGTACTCTTTCTTTTAATTTTCTTTTCCTTTTTACAATTTATGTTTTCTTTTTCTTTTAAGTTTCAGGTATTTTATAAAACAAAAACACAAAAAAAATCAGAAAATTAGAAAAACCGAGAAAAAAGGAGAGGTTTTTAGCCGCTCGGCCCGGCAGAAAACCTGAAAGTTGGACAAAGGCCGCAGGAAAAAGGGCCGCGGTCGCGACCAACCGACCCGCAGCCAAGGCATCATCGACCGCGGCACCGTGAATGTGACCGCGGCCGAGCTTATAACCACCGTGGTCGCGCGTCTCCTGACCGCGGCCGTTGGTCGTTGATACGGGAACTCGGACTTCCGCCTCTTTTCAAAAGTTCTCGGTGATTCCCGGTGTTACCTGGTGTTTCTCGGTGATTCCTGGTGATTCCCGGTGTTACCTGGTGTTTCCCGGTGATTCCTGGTGTTACCTGGTGTTTCCCGGTGATTCCCGGTGTTGCCTGGTGATTTCTGGTGATTCCCGGTGATTTCCCGGTGATTCCTGGAGCATTCCCGGTAAAGCCCGTTAAGATTTTCCGTAATTTTTAAATTCCCCGTTGCGTACAAGACAAGACAGGTAAGTTCCCGTAAACTTTTGAATTCCCGTAAATTTCCCGTTTTCACTACAAAAACGCTTTTTAAAGAAAGGAAATGCACTTTTTGGATCAAAACTCCTTTTTCTCTTCTCTTCCAAAAGACTTAGAGATTTAGGAGATAGAACATCTTTTTCAATTTTTAAGCTTTTTAAGAGATTCTTGGCCCAAACCTCACTCTTTTTCAAAGCTGATTTCATATTTATCATCAAATCTCTCTTTCCAGCAAGACATGAAGTTCAAACACGCCATTTTTAATTGATTTTAGAATTTACGGTTTTCTTAAAAAGCCCAAATCTTGGTTTATCAATGGTGGAAATTGCTTAAGAACAATAGATTATCCTTCTAGGTTATCTGAAAATCGATTTTAACACTTAACTTAAGAGGAATTGAGATTTTTGAAATTTGGATTCTACATGCTTTATAAAAATCGAATTTGGAACAGCAAAATTGATGAATTTGATTAAGTCTTGTGTGATTAGTGATTAGTATTAGGTAACCTATAGATTTGACATGGAAATTGCTCATTAAAACCGATTTTTAGAATATTTCTATGTTGAGAACATCAAAAATCCGAATCGGGTCATGAACTACTCGATTTCTTCAATTCAATGTCAATTATGCTGCTCATGGTTTTAACTAATCTCTTGATACTAGGATTAGTATAACTGATCGTTAATGCGTTAAAATCAGCATCCATATTCACTCTTTTTCCAAGAATCATCTCGTTTTGTAGGAAAATGGAACAAACCAGATCCCGAAGAAGCCGTCGCACTGGTGACAGCTCTGAGGACATTCCCGATGATGTTACTCTTGGAGAATACATGCTGAACCAAGCCAGGCCGAGAAGAAGAAACTATGTGATGAGACTGCTCCAGCACTCAAGAGAAACACGAGTAACTCCCGAGCCACCACAGATCCGATACATTGGCAAAGAGATAAACCCGAGAGTGGACTATGCAAGACGTTTCAAGAGGCTGAACATCAAACCTACGCCTTGCATTGATTATCATACACTTGAGATGCTTGGAATCAGAGAAGATGTAATCTGGTACATCGATGCACTTAAGCTAAGACCCTACATGGAGCTGAACCTTCCAACTTATCCCGAGCTAGTCTGCGAGTTCTTAGCAACTATTACACTCCACCACACGAAGAGGAGGAACCCTAGAGCATCTGATGACATCTTGTCATTCTCTATTCGGGGACAGACTTACTCGCTCACCATTTCTGCACTTTGTGAAGCTCTTAAGCTTCCATACAATGATGGCATTCACGTTGAAGAAGAACTCGATTTTGACTTGTGGAGAGAAATGGGTCATGGCGTCTATGATAGCGGGAGATCTAAGTCAGCCCTTTTTACTCATCCTACAGTGAGAGTTGTGCACAAACTCTTAGCACACACGATTTTCTCGAGAGCAAACATGGGATGTGTTTTGAAGACCGAGCTCATTACACTTCAGATGCCATTTATGGACGACCTACGACTTGCCTGCTTTGCCTGGATCATAGCACAGAACATGGTGAATGTGAAGCATGATTTACATGGTTCAAAGGACGCTACTCCAGCTTACAGGAGCGCTATTACAGCGATACTACAGGCTGTAGGATTCGATTTCTCATCTGATGATCCACTTCCCGATGTCTGGTATGACCTACTTTATCTCTCTCGCGATCACACTATCTCTCGTGCCGCTTTCGATCCAGACAGGTTTGGTTACAAGTATTGCACTGGCACCATGGAGCACCGAGTCTGTTTACCTTCAGCATCAGTCCCGAGATTGTGTAACGGAGGACGTCCGCGATGGACTCCGGAACCCGATGAGTTTCTGCCATCTGTGCCTCGTCTACCATTCACCATCGGCCAAGACATAGTGACCAAGGCAAAACGTGATGCAGCTGCGGCCCGTGCTCACTTTCAGCCATCTGTTTCGACTGGCCACACCTCATCATCGACTTCGTCACACACACATTCTGACCTGGAGCGCAAAGTTGAGAGAAAAGGACGACGCTTTGAGCGCGTTGTCACTTTCCTACAGGAGCAGCACCAGTTCGAAGCAGACACATCGGAGGATGAGTGATTGATCAGCACTTCACTGCCATCACGGTTCTATCATCATTTTCTTTTCTTTTATCTTATTTTACTTTTCGCTTTTATTCACCATCTTCTCACCAACTTTTTCACACTGGGACAGTGTGATTTAAGTCTGGGGGAGGATGTCTATCCGTACTAATCATTTTCTTGTTTTTGCTTTTAAAATTTCAAGTACCTTTTAAATTTTAATATGTAACCTATTCGACCTTAAGTATTTTTCAGGAATGTTTGACACAAAACTATGATGAATTAGACCTGCACGCTTCTACACTATGCATGATAACTCATTTGTGGTCAGCACTAGACTAGGCGGTATCTAGAGTACTTGCACTACGAACTCCCACCAGAGGACTTCTATTCATGGAGATTCTTTCTGACAGGATATACTAGCTCATTTTATTTGACCTTAATATTGATATCTAATTTTCTCATCATTGATCTTATGCAGGCATCAAGATATACATCTAGGACGTCTTTTACCCTCATTTTTACCACTCTTTGTCGTCCTAGATGGCTAGTTCATCTTTATCTGGTACCATACCTTAAACCCAAAACCCTTGTTTTCAATCCTCATGCATTCTCTCTTTAGTTTATATCAGCAGATATGTGCAAAAACGTCGGAGTGAAGAGGAGCGACGCAGTTTTCAGTCACTCACAAGGAAGACTGAATGGAATTGGGAAGGAAGAGTATCAGAAACCTTAATAAGCTTTACAAGACCGAATTTAATTGGTAATTTCGTGCTCTCTAAGACTCTATATCTAAAGGTGTTCCCTCTTTTTTTTAAAAAAAAAAAAAAAACCAATGAAAAGAGAGAGGGAAACAAAAAGCCTAATGAGTCCTAGATTGTCGAAATTGTGGAGCAAGAAGAATCTACTAAGCGTTTATAGAGCTATGTTTTTGAAAGATTTACAAAAATCTAAGTCTGGGGGAGTTAGGAGAGAACCTGAGGAAGAAGGCCAGTAATCTATGGCAAGAAGAAAGTGACTGAAAACTGTGGATACCAACAGCTTCACTCTCTCTTGCGGTTTTGCATAATATCTTGCATCGTCCAGATCTTCAGGTAACCCGTAAACACTTTAAGTCTTTCCCCTAGAATAACCCTTTTTACACCTAGCCTAGATTGCCTTGCTTATATTTTCTTTGATGAGAACCACCGAGATTTTTAATGAATGTTAAGAGCTAGTTGACTGGAAGTTAGATCTTAGTGCAATAGATTTCCGCATGACGGATTAACCGACTAGTTATGCCCGTATTGCTAGTGAGAATTTTCTAGGCTATTCCCGATTGATGTGTACTGATTGATATTGGTCTAGAAGTTTGGTCTCTGAGATTTTGTTTAGTTCCTGCGTTTTCAAACCTCTCGCCGAGATTTAGCCTTTGTTTTGTTTGAGGACAAACAAAAGACTAAGTCTGGGGGAGTTGATAACACCAGATTTTGACCATTTTTATGGATCACTTTAATGTCTTTTACAGGTGTTTTTACTCCATTTTCAAAGGTTTTCAAAGGATTTCTATGTTTTCGGACTTTAAAAGACTTTTCAGGTAATTTGGGATAAAGAGGCACAAATTGGAACAAAAAGACTTTTTTGGATAAATGCAGACCATCAGAACTCTCATGCAGAGACGAAGACCTTCTCACCGTCTGATCACCCTCAAAATTGGACAACTTATAGAAGAATCAACCAGCTTTCAAATGCACTTGGTTTGGAGACATTCCAACGGTTGGATCTCAAGATATTCTATTAGCCCCATAGCCACTCAAAGACGGCCAGCGAGTCACGCGACCGCGGCCACCAGCTCATACCCCACGGTCACAAGCTTCCGACCGCGGCCAACCACCTATTTCCTGTGGTCACATCATTCCCGACCGCGGCCGGCCAACTCCGAATTAAAGCCCATATTTCTGAAGCCCAAAGTCATTTCTCAGCCTTAATTCCGGAACCCTAGAGACCATGGAGTATTGAAGACTACAAATACTTGTCATTTAGGTCGTTTTTAGACAACCACCTTCATACTTTACAGAAACCCTTTTCCTTTAGCCGTTTTTATGCGATTTTTGTAGAAGATTGTTCAAGTCTGAGTTCTTCAATAGAGAAGCTTTCTTTCATCTCTTTTCTTTACTGTTTTTGATTACTTTTATTAAAACCAATGATGATGTCGACCTCAGCTATGTCTGAGTAGATCCCGAGTTGGGCTTAGGGTTCTGAAAGGGGCTCTCATAATCGATTAAGACATCTAGGTTTATAGATCTAGGATTTTAACTTTGTTCTCTGTTTATTCTTGTTCTTATTGCATGTATGCTTGATTGGTCACCTAGTACTGATCTAGATAGTTAGTGTTGCGAAAGTTTTTATTAAGTATCAGCCCTAGAATGAAACAGGCGATTTTTCCGTAGGAGTGGAAACCTACCTGCGGCGAGATCGTGAGTACTGACGAGTCTTGTGCAGCTCTTGCGTTCTCTCCCTTCCAGGGCCAGAGTGGAAACCTACTGGTCAGGGTTGCGAGAAACAGTTGGTTATGATCACGACAGTGACGTAGTCATACCGCCGTACTCTAGCTCTAGAACCCTATATTTCGATATCCGTCATTCCCAATCTATCATTCCTAGTGTTAAAACCGATTATGATCCCTGTAGAGTTCCCGAAAGCTCAGCGTTTTTAGCCATAGTATACAAACCAATCGATTTTTACTTGCTTATTTAGATCTGCATTTCAATTGCTTTAGTTCGATATTTTGCTTGCTTTATTTGCTTTCCATTCGATTTTTCTACTTGTTCATTAGGATAGATTTATTTGCTTTCTTTCGTTTTAGTTTAATTAGTGACAAAAAACCAACCTCTAAAACCAATCTAGTCTAGACAAAAAGTTAGAAATCGTAGAAGAATACCAGGCGCACAAATCTCTGTGGATTCGATCCCTAAATACTACAACTGATTAGCTGTGCACTTGCGGCTTTCATATAATTTTGTTAAGGGTAAAACTTGTTCCCTCACGCAGTTGACACGCATCAGTCGCTTACTTCAGTTCTCAACTCAACACTTCCCAGAAAAATCAGTCAAAGCTTCCTTCTACGCCAGGTGGTTCTATCACTACACTTCCGGGTATGGCATTTTCCTCTAAAACTCTGTGCTTTGTAGGCATTTTACGAGCTACATAGACTTCTTTGTCTTCAAAATCTTGGATTGTTGATAGTGGAGCATCACATCATGTGTCACATGATAGAAGCTTATTTGAAAATGTGTCTGATTCTCTGAATAGATCAGTCACTTTTCCAACTGGGATAGGTGTGAATATTGCTGGAATTGGAACCGTAAAATTGAATGATCATCTGGTTCTGCATAATGTTCTATACATCCTAGATTTCAGACTAAATCTCCTAAGCATTATCCAGCTAACAAAGGATTTAGGATATCAGGTTATTTTTGACAAAGATTCTTGCATCATACAGGATCCTACCAAGGGCTTGATGATTGGTCAGGGTGATGAAATCTCGAATCTATACGTCCTAGATGCTGCTGCTATGAGGAGTTCATTCGCTGTTTCAAGTTTAAACTTTTGTGCAAAAGTTGTAGTAGATTCAACAGTTTGGCACAATAGATTAGGTCATCCCTCTGTTTGTAAAACCGACTTTATGACAGATGTACTTGGTATTAAGCAAAAGAATAAAGAACCGTTTCATTGTGCAATTTGTCCACTTGCCAAACAAAAACATCTTTCCTTTGCATCCAGGAACAACATTTCTGAGAAAGCCTCTGATCTTCTTCACATAGATACTTGGGATCCCTTCTCAATGTCCACAGTTGAAGGTTATCGGTATTTTCTCACAATTGTGGATGACCACACTCGTGTCACATGGGTGTACTTGATAAAGAAAAAGGATGAAGTTTTGAAGATATTTTCTGACATTATCAAAATGATTGAGAATAATATGGCTCAGTTGTAAGGTGTGAGATCTGATAATGCACCAGATTTGAGATTCACGGACTTGTTCAAACAGAGAGGTATATTTGCTTATCACTGATAACACCGTATTTTCTCCACTTTTATAGATCGTTTTAAAATATTTTTTCTATGTTTTTTATTGCTTTCAAGTTTTTTATTATGTTTTTCTAGTATTTGTAGTTCCAAGACTCTTTTCAGGAAACCTAGGGGAAAGTTTAACAAAATAGATATAAGACCAGATTTTCAGCTCAGAGTCAAACCGTCAGAAGTTCACCCCTTCTCACCGTCTGATCCAGCTCAAATTTGGAGACCTCAAAGATGGACCTATCAGCTTTCCAGCAGACTTTACATCTTGGCAATCCAACAGTTCAATCAAAAGTTACGCGAAGAGCAAGATGTCCCGTAAACCAGCCGCCAAGGATTTCCACCCGTGGCCAACAGACTTTTCACCACGGTCAAAGGCTATACGACCGCGGCCAAGCATCCATTCACCATGGCCAAGTCCTTTCCGTCCGCGGCCAAGTCCTTTCTGACCGCGGCCAGCCATCTCCGATTTAGAAGGCCCATTGAGGCTGAGAAAATGACATGGGCTTCATTTCATTCAAATTTTTCTTCTATTAGCCACTGAGAATAAGCCTCTATTTCCTCTGCAATACTCTGTTGCAAAGGATATTGCAGCATAACTTCTTGTGTCTTATAGAGATTTCAATGAAGTTTCAATGCTCCTCTCCTCTTAAGATTTTATTGAAATCTCCATTGGTTAACAATGGTTTACTTCGAAACATCGGTGAAACAAAGTAATTTCTTAGATCCTCCCACAATATTTTCCTCTCTTCCATAAAATTTGAAGCGTTCAAGAACAAGCATAGAAATTCCTCTTTGTGTCCTTCCAATAAAACTGAACAAGTAATCAATTGACTACTTTTAAAAACTGGTGTAAGTCGCGCCTTTGCACTCCAAAGAACCTATATTTGGTCTAACTGATTGTGCTCATAGTTTGCAAGAGCATACCAACCCTGAAAAACTGAATTTACAATCTGATCCATTTTCTCTTCCACAACACCGTATTTTGACCAATTTTATGGATCATAATTGTATCTTATGCAGGTGTTTTAACTCTGTTTTCAATGTTTTCTAAGTGTTTTCAATGTTTTAGAGTTTCAAAAGACTTTACAGAAAACTTGGGCAAAAGATATGCAATTTGGAACAAATGAGCAATTTTGGAAAAATGCAGACCGTCAGAAGTATGACAAGCGATGAAGACCTTCTCACCTTCTGATCACCCCCAAAATTTGAAACAACATAGAGGATCCAACCAGCTTTCTAATGCACTTGGTTTGGAGACAATCCAACGGTTAGATCTTCAGATACTCCCGATGCAAGAATGACAGAAAATGCAGTTCCAGAAGAGAGCATGAGCCGGGACCGCGGCCACCACCCATTTTCCCGCGGGTAGAGCCACCGCGACCGCGGACATTGGTCGTTCACTTGATGACTTAATTAAAGTCCAGATCAATTCCTTTCGTTATTTTAGAAGCCCTAAGTGTCCAAGACAACTCCAAAAGCTATAAATACCCTCTTTAGGTCATTCTAAAGACCAGAGACCGAAACTAATAGACAAAGAGGAGAGAGAGAGATTTTCGTGTAACCTAAGGAGGAGCAGCCGTCTTCGAAGAAGGAGGAGCCGCCACTGGAGTGAAATCATCGCGCCTCCGTCCGCTTCTCTGTTCTTCGTTTCTCTTGTTCTCTTTAATTTCCTGCACTTTCAATTTTGTTTATGATGCTTTGTTACAATATGTTTGAGTAGTTACCCAGTTGGGTTTACAGGATTGTTCAAAGGGAATTTCATGTGTCTTTGCTTATGAATCGATAGATTTAGGATTATTAATCTTCTAGATATTCTTCGTTTGCCTTTAATCTTACTGCGTGATTCTTTGCTGGTCACTTAAAAGCCGATCTGATATGATATGTGCGAAAGCTTTCATTGATTGTCTGAACTAGGGTGGAACGAGCAATTATTCTAT
>NW_006256756.1:16768154-16913852 GCF_000478725.1 Eutrema salsugineum | reverse complement strand
CTTTAGCACTTATTTAAAATCGACATAGCTTAGTCCATGAACCCCTGCGAAACCCCTTGAGCCCCAACGTTTGTTTTAATTGTTTACAACCTTCGATTTCATTTGCTTTCATTCGCTTATTACTTGCTTTCATTCATAATCGATTTTTACTTGCTTGCACTTGATTTGTTTTCAATTGTTTTTTACTTGCTTTCTAGTTTAGATTTAGTGACAACTAAAACCCAAAACCAAAACCAAAACCTGTTTAGTTCGAGTCTATTTTAAGCATTGCCGTGAATTTGTACTAAAACAACTAAGTCTATGTGGATCGATACCCTAAGTACTACAGCGCACATCTGTACACTTGCAGACATTTAGGGGTTATAAATTTAAACCCTGAAGCTTAGTAAAACAAAAACAACAACCCTGCGCTTTTGCTCGCATCAAGTTTTTGACGCCGTTGTCGGGGACTTTGATTTGTTTCGTTGCGAATCCCAGCTTAAATCCATTAGAACACTTGTTTATTTTTACTTTTTCTTTTTAATTTTTCAGGTATCTCTGCGATGAGAGACCGGAAACATGTTCCCGTGACTCTTGGTGATCCACCATATCGTGTGGATGGTGATCCAAGCGACGATAACCTGACTGATGATGAGTTTGAAGAACCGATTTATGATGACAATGAGCTAATCGGATCGACAAAACGTGAAGATGATGATGAACTGATTGGAAGTTTCGATTCACTCGAGAAATTCTTGGGAGATCGAAGAGCTATTCAACCAGCCTTACCTGAGGATGGCAAAACCGAAATTAAGGTATCATATATCCATTTAGTTCAACAAAATCAATTCCATGGTTACAATTCCGAACACCCGATTGACCATATCGAGACGTTCGAAGAATTATGTGCAACCATTACAGCAAATGGGGATACCATAAGTGTAGGCTTTTCCCATTCTCTTTGAGAGACAATGCCAGCAAATGGCTAAAATCTTTGCCACCTGCTTCACTAAAAACGTGGGCAGCGTGTAGAACTGCTTTTCTAAATCGTTTTTATACTAGAAATCGTTCAAATCTCTTAAGAAACAAGATAAGAACTTATAAACAAAAAGAAGATAAAGATCTTTTAGATACTTGCGGAAAGATTTAGGGAATACCAAAGAGATTGTCCACACCATGGATATACCGAGGAATACCTGCTGGGTATCTTCTATCGCGGTATAACTCCAGAGTTACGACACTCTTTCGACACAGCAAGTAATGGAGATTTCTCAACTAGATCTGTAGAAGATGCTCACGTTTTCATCAAAAATTTTGCAAACAGCATCCGAAATCAAGTAACCTTTGGTAATTCTGCACTTCCTGAGAAGAAAAAAGAGATCTCGGAAGTTATAAAGTGTCTCCATCACATAATGAGTCATCTTGGATTGCAACAACCAAACAAGGCACACAATACGTGTAACTTTGAAGGTTGGGACAACCCAATGGATTCTTATGATCAAGGGATGGTGAACACTGCAGAAGTTTATCAAATTCAAGACATTCCATTCGTTTCTGATCACCGCGGGTCCATTCATCAGGACCGCGACCAATCAAGCTTTCACCGCGGTCATGCTGGTTCTGACCGCGGCCAAGACTCGTTTCACCGTAGTCGCGACCTTCTAACCGCGGGAAACTGTCTTCCGAACTTGCCTGGACATCACCTTCCGAACCAATCTTGGCTATTCAATCTAATCCTGTTCCATATCCTAGTTTTCCCTCTTCTGAAGCTGAAAACCTAAACAAAAAGATTCTAGAGCTTGAAAAATCTAGGTCTCAAGAGATTAGTGATCTTAGATCTGAGCTAAAAACGATGCAAGAAGATTTCAATGAAAAATTTTCCACCCTTCTTAGTCTAATGATCAAAACTAATTCTAAAAACTTAGAAAATTCTGAAAAGGAGCCAAGTGAAAATTCTTTCGAAAACTCAAGCGAAGCAGATCCCTCAGATCATGTGAAAGCTATCACACTTAGGAGTGGATTAGCTTACAAAGAGCCTGAATTTCCTAAAGATCCCGAAGATGAGGAAAAGGGTAAGGAAAAGGAAAAAGAAAGAATCACGAATGAAGATGTTGAAAAAGAAGTGGTAGGAGAGAAGGATGGAGAAGAAGTAAGAGAAGATACGTCCCGGGAAATTCTTGGAGAAGACCCAATTCCACCTCCACCAACTCATGTCTATAAACCTAAACCTCCATATCCTGGAGCCTTAAGAGCCCCTAAGAAAGAGAAAGAAAAAGCTAAGCTGAAAGAGTTGATCGATCAATTAAATGTGAGATTACCTTTCGTAGAAGCTTGTGCTATGATTCCCGCTTTAAGAAAATACATGAAGGGTATTCTAACAAATTCTTTAACTCTTGAAGAAGGCGTTATGATGATAACCCATGAATGTAGTTTCATCCTGCAAAGCCGAATCCCTGAAAATAAAAACGATCCTGGAAGCTTCGTACTTTCATGCACCATCAATGATGTAGCTTTTGAGCGTGCTCTCTGTGATTTAGGTTCTAGCATAAACATGATGCCTCTTTCAGTAGCAAAACGTTTAGGACACCACACTTTCCAGCCCACTAAAACTTCTCTAGTATTAGCTGATCGTTCTGTTAGACAACCCGTAGGTATCTTAATAGATGTTCCCGTCGAAATCGAAAAATGTTCCATACCCACCGATTTCGTAGTTCTAGAACTAGAAAGAGAACTTAAGGATATCCACTTATTCTTGGAAGACCATTCATATCTACAGCCGTAGCCATAATCAATGTTCCTGAAGGAAAAATCGACCTTCATCTAGCTGGCCTAGTTATGCAGTTTGACATGAACAAAAGTTTCGATAAACCGACTCTGGATGGCAAAATTTGTTGGGTTGATGAGTTAGACGGAATTATTGAGGAAGTCTATGAAGATCTGCTTCTAGACGACCCTTTAAGTGTCACGCTTTCACCCGCAAAAGACGAACGCAATTTCCTTGAAGAAATTTCAAGTGAGTGCACACGTATGCTTGATAAATCCGAAACTTATAGGAAACCTCTAAACTATCTAGATCTTAGGGACCAAACAAACATTCCTACACCTCCTAAAGACACTGCTGCAGCAATTAACGATCCTTGGAGCGAGCTTAAAGCCCTTAAAGTTGAGCTTAAACCTCTTCCCGTCGGACTTAAGTACGCTTTCTTTGGACCAAATTCTACTTATCCTGTCAAAATAAACTCTAGTTTGACTGAAGAAGAAACCACAATGCTGTTGACTGAGCTGAGAAAGCATAGAAAAGCCTTAGGATATTGACTACAAGAAAACAATCGTTTTCCAACGGTCCATTACGACGGTTTGAAAGTCGTCGCAAACTTACAACGATTTTACGACGATATTACGTCAAATTGAAAAACCGACGTAAAACCGTCGTAGAAAAAAATCGTCGATCGTACAATTTACGACGAATTACGACGAATATACATCAATAACGAGAGATTTGATATTAATTGCAAAATGGTCGTAAATTAGATGTAAAATTACAACGACAGGTTTTCGATGTAAACGATACGACGATTTTACGTCGACAAAGAAGTTAGGTGAAGAACATTTAAAACATGTTTACCTAACTAATGTAGATGAAAGATTTTATCGCATAATCGACGTAAAATCGTCGTAATATTATTGTTGAATGTAAAATCGTCGTAAAAAGTCATCGTAAAAGCGTCGTAAAGCCCGAAATTTTCCTATAAATAGATCTTCATTCCTTCTTTCAATCACAACACATCATCATTCAAACATAAGAGCATCATCATCCTGGAGACCCATTCTAGGTCTCTTAAATTTTAGTATAGTGTTGTAAATCCTTATATATTGGGTTGTCCATTGCTGGAAACCCGAATTAGTAGTTATTTACTTTGAAAAAAAGAAGTAATAATATTAAAAGGTTTACTCCATTCATGTGGCTAGACGTGACACAAGAGACCAGTTCCTTTATAGTCTAATCAATAAAAAGAGATAGTATTTTGAGTTTATTTCAAGATGTCTATATACGAGCTAAGAAGTTGGATGTATATGCCTAAAGATTCAGATGGGGCGTTGACAGAAGAGTTTAAGAACGGGTTAGAAATATTTATGTATCAGGCTACAAATATGGAGAGAACGAAAGATAGCGGGAAGATGTTTTGTCCTTGTTTGAAATGCAAGAATACGAGGTATACACTAACCAAAACTGTGTGGAAGCATTTATTAAATAGAGGGTTTATGCCGCAATATTTTGTTTGGTATCTACATGGAGAAGGATATGGCAGTAATACTCATGGGAATGCTGGTAGTAGTAGTAATTATCAAAGTCATGTTGATTTTGATGAATCGAATTATGGTCATCAGCCTAATCAGTATCAATCTGATCAAAGTGTAGATCATGATAGGATGCATGAAATGGTGACTGAGGCATTTCATGAAACGCATACTGGTAATGCTGTTGAGGAACCTAATGTAGATGCCAAACAATTTTATGATTTGTTAGACAATGCTAATCAGCCAATCTACGAAGGATGTAGAGAAGGCCTGTCTAAATTATCGTTGGCAGCTAGGATGATGTCAATTAAAACAGATCATAACCTGGCTGAGGTTTGCATGGATGATTGGGCTGATCTTCTGAAAGAGTATCTACCGGAGGATAACTTGGCAGCGGCAACATACTATGAAATACAGAAGTTGATTTTTAGTCTTGGTCTACCTTCTGAGATGATAGATGTATGTGTTGACAACTGTATGATTTTTTGGAAAGATGATGATTGATGTGGTGTGTGTTGTGGGTGTCAAGTTTTACCCTAATTTAAATCAATAGCCGCAAGTGCACAGCTGATCGATTGTAGTACTTAGGGATCGAATCCACAGGGAAGGAGGATCTTTTCCTGCAAAAAGCCTTTGAAATAAGTTAAAGTAAGGAAGTCTAGAACAAAAACGGTTTAGTGGGGGTTTGGTAGTGTGTTTAAAATCTAAAAACGAAATATTAAAAGAAAATACGGGAATTAAATGACGTAATAACTAAACTTAATGAAAATGACTAAAAATGATAAAAATGGATATTCTAATGCTTAAATGAAAATGAACTAAAAAGGAAAGACAATATTGAACTAAAGCTTTAAAGAAAATCGGTGTAAAACAATGGAAAAGAAAGCGTTGGGGTTCAGGGAAGTTTTCTCAGGGAACGATTCAAAACATTGCTAGAGAGGAAATTTTGTAAGATCTTAGCTTAAACTTTTCGAACTGGAGTCACGGACGTATGAATACGCCACTGTCGTGATCATAGACAACTATCTCTCTCAACCCTGACCAATAGGTTTCCACTCTGGCCCTGGAAGAGAAGAGATGCATTATGTTTAAGACTCGTCCTAATTCACAAATCCCCCATAGGTAGGTTTCCACTCCTATGTTTGTTTTGCTCTCCCAAACTAGATCTGATACCTGATGAACACTTTCGTGTCACCAAACATCTGGATCAGATTGTAGTTCATGACGCTACTCTCATGCAATAAAAACGAATTCAGAAGAAAAAGTTCTAAGATTCGGCTCAAAAGCTCATGGAATCCTCATCGAACATATAAATCCCCATCGAAAATCCCTTAATCCCAACAATAGAACTACTCAGACATAATGAACGAAATCAAAGACATAGTATTAAGAAGTATAATAGAAACCAAAATTGAAAAAGAAAGAACAAGGGTTCAAGAGAACAAATCTCTCTCTCCCTAAAAGCTAAAGCAAAAACAATAAAATTATTCTAAAACAATAAGAAAGATAGCATATGATATCGATTAGGGTTCCTAAGACATGTATTTATAGTGCTCAAGACCTCTCTGGACGTCACTTAGGGTTTCTCCAAATGTGGGCTTCAGAAATGGGCTTTTTGGGCTCGGAGGTTGATGGCCGCGGTCGGGAGTGCTCTGACCGCGGAGAATGGGTGGTTTGCCGCGGTCGGGATGCTCCTGACCGCGGGAAAATGCTTGTTGGCCGCGGGTGGAAGTGCTTGCTGGCTGGTTTACGGGACATCTTGCTCTTCGCGTATCTTTTGATTGAACCGTTGGATTGCCAATCTGTAAAGTGCACTAGAAAGCTGATACTTCCATCTTTAAGGTCTCCAAATTTGAGCTGGATCAGACGGTGAGAAGGCCTTCAATCAGGGGTGAACTTCTGACGGTTTGACTCTGAGCTGAAATCTGGTTTTCTATCCATTTTGTTAAGCTTTTCCCTAAGTTACTTGAAAAGAGTCTTGGAACTACAAATACTAGAAAAACGTGATAAAAGTACTAAAAGCAATTAAAAACATAGAAAAAGTATTTCAAAACAATCCATAAAAGTATTTCAAAACAATCCATAAAAGTGGTCCTTTTTAGTTCATTTTCATTTAAGCATTAGAATATCCGTTTTTATCGTTTTTAGTCATTTTCATTAAGTTTAGTTATTACGCCATTTAATTCCCGTATTCTCTTTTAATATTTCGTTTTTACATTTTAAACACACTACCAAACCCCCATAAAACCGTTTTTGTTCTAGACTTCCTTACTTTAACTTATTTCAAAGGCTTTTTGCAGGAAAAAATCCTCCTTCCCTGTGGATTCGATCCCTAAGTACTACAATTGATCAGCTGTGCACTTGCGGCTATTGATTTCAATTAGGGTAAACTTTGACAACCCTCACATCAAGTCACCATCAAGTTTTTGGCGCCGTCGCCAGGGAAGGCACGCGTTTTCTTTTCTGCAAAATCCCGAGAACGGTTAGTAAATCGACTCTAGAACCCCCTTTTCTGCAACTTTCCATTTTTCGGTTATTTTGTTTCCATTTCAGAAGATATGGATCCTATAAATCGAAATAAACAAAATGAGGAAGGTTTCTATAACACTCTTCAAGCCACCAGACGCAGAGAGAAGCATCTACACGATCTCTACGAAAAAACTCAAAGCGAAGACAACAGAACGTCCCAGAAGGAACCCTGCGCACCTCAAATGGCCAACCCTGAACACCCTGCTCGTCGGTTGCCTCACAAGAATGAAAACGTCAAACCCATTCACCGATTGGAGCTACTAGAATTGGCGGTCTCGCACTTACTCGACGTTCAAGCCAGATCCACAATTGACGAGAGAATTGACGACTTGTCAATACGCTTTAACAGAAAGCTTGAAGATCGTTCAGCTCAAGTCAAAACCGTGAAAGCCAGCTAAACGAAGGTGCTGAAACCGTCCAGGAGAGGATGAAAGCAATCGAAGAATGAGTTGGAGCACACGAAGTTCGCATTCGCAAAGCCGGTTGGAGCATCCGCACCTTAGAGATCAAACTTGGTGAAGCAGAAGAGACTATTAACTACCACAACAACCAAACCTATTCCTGTGTGGAAGAGATTTGGGATGGAGTACACAAGGTTCAAGAGAAAGCAGAGACAATAGACTCAACTGTGGACGAAGTAGTCTGTACCCTCGACGAAATCGAAAAGAAGGTCGAAAAGCTTATGCAAGGATGTGAAACGAATGGTTCGACGCTTCTCACCGAAGATCTTAGCCTAAAAGAGGAGGAGACGGAGTTAGAAGGTGCAGAAATCAGTTCAGATGGCCAAGGAGCAGACGAAACTGAGGAAACAACTCGGAGCCCCATTCCCGCGGTCGGAACTCACGTGACCGCGGCCAACAAGCTTCCAGCCGCGGTCGTGAGCATCCTGACCGCGGCAAAGCCCTCTTCACCCGCGGTCGTGGAGCTTCTACCCGCGGCCAGCACTCCTTTAGATGCCCTTCAGCCCTTTTCCACTCCTACAGGTCAATGCTCATTTGATACATCTGCTGGGATGGTTAAAACCCCTCTTCAGGAACAAACGGTGTATGTTATCAGCTCCAAGACATCTCAAGAAGAAAATGAGGTACTCCCTTGCAACATAGTCTTAGCATATGAAGATGAATATGAAGGGCACTACCTCGAAGATGAAGACTATCGTCTGTTCATAGAAGTAGGGAATCCAGACAAAATGGTGGAATTAAGAGCACCAATCTCCAGAGAAAGGCTCGTTGAATTCAACAAGTTTGTGAAATCGATCCCTCTTTACATAGGTTTTGATGATATATGGCATCTTGGTTGTTTGCAAGTTTTCTTTAGGTACAGCAAGGAGACAAAGGAGGATATCAGAACCTATTTTGGGAGAGCCAGACGTCTGACTTTCCCCAGAACATCCCCTGATGCTGCTGTTTATTCAATCCATCTCCAAAGACCGGAAGAGTGCAGCCACTACACCAACAAAATCAGCAAAGAAAAGCTCGATGAATTCAATGATGTGGTTCGAAATCTACCTGAAGGAATCACGTTTGCCAGAGCTTGCAAGGACTTTATGGTACGCCACTACTTCTGTGAGAGCAAATAATCAATCCCTGAGATAGAAGACTTGTTCAATCATGCCAGAAGAGGTAAACCTGTTCGAACACTTCATAAAATAGAAGGTATAGGTCAGTTTCTTATCTCTTGTTCTATTAGAGGAGAGATGTTTAAAACGTGCTATGTGATTCTGGAGCTTGTCTTAACATGATGTCCAAGGCAATTGCTTTGAGACTTGGTATTAGACACCTGCGCAGGACTAGAGCAAAGATCAGCTTAGCTGATGATTCCAATGCAACACCTCAAGGAATAGCTCATGAAATTCCTTTGAGAATAGGAGATTGCATAGTGCCTGTCGACTTCTACATTGTCGAAACGAGAGATGCAACATATCCAGTGATTCTGGGATGGTCTTTTCTAGCAATTTCCGGAGCTATAATGGACTGGCCAAACCGGAGGATTTCATTTGCTAATATCGACAAAGATGTCTTCACAGAAGCTGTCCCATACAACAGCAAAGCAGGAAAACGTTCTGCAACTGAAGAGTTTGAAGAAGAACTTTGGAGTGACGAAGAACCTGCTAAGAAAAGCAAGGAGATGTCGAAAAAGACTTGTCTCAGGACAAGGTCTTCTTCATTGGAATAAGTCACGTCCAACACCAAAAGTCGAGCTAAACGACTTAAAACAGAAGCGCTTAATGGGAGGCAACCCATTTAGGTATTGTTTTCTTTAGAATTTTTCTTTCTTTTTCTTTTGATCTTTTTCTTTTTCTTAGTTTCAGGTGTTTCTTATAAAACAAAAAGCCAAAAAAATCAAAAAACCCGAAAAGACCAAAAAGAAGGATGGTACCTAACTGCTCGGCCCAGCAGGAACCAAGGAGAAGCAGGAAGAGGCCGCGATATAAGCCCCCGCGGTCGCAGACGTTCTGACCGCGGGAAACACATGTTCGACCGCGGTCGCGTAGTCCTGACCGCGGCCAAGCAATGGTTCGCCGCGGTCGTGCAGCCCCTGACCGCGGCACTTGGTCGTTGACATCAAACCCGACCCAAACCCCCCCCTTTCACCCCATTTCACCTCATTCATCACCCTCCACCACCTTCATCACCACCTAATCACCTTAGTCTAGAAAATTCTCACCAAAGCACAAAATATACTAGTCCACTTTTTCCGTCATGCAAAACTTAAACAAATTAAATCTTGATTTCAGTCAACTAGCTCTCTACATTCATTAAGTTCAATAGTGAGTTCTCATTAAAGACATCATCCAGGGTAGACGGCATTTGGCATTAAAGGGCTATTTAAGTGGTGGAGTTAAAGTGTTTCGGGTTACCTGAAGATCTGGAGGATGCAAGATAATATGCAAAACAGCAAGAGAGATAAGGACCTGTTGATGACCACAGTTTTCAGTCACTTCTTCTTGCCAAATGTTGTTGCATAATCCTTCCTCCTTTGTTGTAAACAGCTATTCCCCCAGACTTAGATTCTTTCCGGGAATCAGAAAAACAATCTCCAAAACTCCAAAAAATTGAACTCCAGTTGCCTTGGGACATAAAATTCGACATCGCTAGACTCTCTAAGGCTTTTATTTCCTTTCTTTTTTTATTTTCGGATTTTTTTTTTTTTTGAAAGAAAATGCCTTTTAAAAAGAGAGAGACTAGAGGACGAGATTGTACCAAAATTTGAGATTTTTCTAAGGCAAACTGAGCTTCCTCTTGTGTTGAATCCTTCCGGGAACTTTTCCGGCAAATCGTAGGTCTCTGTCCTTTGTGACTGAAAACTGCGTCGTTCCTCTTTCTCTCCAACGTTTTTGCACTTATCTGCATATAAGACAATAGAAAACAAGAGTGCATGTGGTTTGAAAGAGGGTTGGTTAAGGTGGGGAACTAGCTAAAGATGAACTAGCCATTCAGGATCAACAGAGAGTGGTAAAAGGATAAAGGAGTCCTGAATGTATGATTCGTTTCCCTGGTCTAATGCTTCAATGAGAAAATTAAGTCCAAATAAAACAGAGCTAGTGTATCCCTTCATCTAAATCGAAATCATTCAAATTCCTCTAGGGTACTTCGTTTCAAATGTGCTTAGCTACCACCTAGTCTAGTCCTAAATCATGAATGAGCATGTCACTAGGAACAGTCTAAAGCACACAGTCAACTACCATTGATTCATGTTCACCATTCCCTTTTAAAACGTATTTTGTTTTGAAAACCGATTTTGAAAAACTTTAAGGAAAATGCAAAAAGTGTAGATAATGCAAGACTCATGAAAGAAAGATGGTTAGAAAGGGATGAAATCCTCCCCCAGACTTAAATCACACTGTCCTCAGTGTGAACAAGTCGAGATTGGATGAGAAAAATGCATAAATAATCGAATTGGTAAGGACAAAGAGAACTTACCTGGATCCGGGATGCTGGTGGAGATGAACCGGATTCATTCGAAGGGGTTTGGTAAGGTGATTAGGTGGTGATGAAGGTGGTGGAGGGTGATGAATGAGGTGAAATGGGGTGAAAGGGGGGGGTTTGGGTCGGGTTTGATGTCAACGACCAAGTGCCGCAGTCAGGGGCTGCACGACCGTGGCAAACCATTGCTTGGCCGCGGTCAGGACTACGCGACCGCAGTCGAACATGTGTTTCCCGCGGTCAGAAACGTCTGCGACCGCGGGGGCTTATATCGCGGCCTCTTCCTGCTTCTCCTTGGTTCCTGCTGGGCCGAGCAGTAGGTACCAATCCTTCTTTTTGGTCTTTTTGGGGTTTTTTATTTTTTTGGCTTTTTGTTTTATAAGAAACACCTGAAACTAAGAAAAAGAAAAATATCAAAAGAAAAAGAAAGAAAAAATCTAAAGAAAACAATACCTAAATGGGTTGCCTCCCATTAAGCGCTTCTGTTTTAAGTCGTTTAGCTCGACTTTTGGTGTTGGACGTGACTTATTCCAATGAAGAAGACTTTGTCCTGAGACAAGTCTTTTTCGACATCTACTTGCTTTGCTTAGCAGGTTCTTCGTCACTCCACAGCTCTTCTTCAAACTCTTCTGTTGCAGAGCGTTTTCCTGCTTTGCTGTTGTATGGAACAGCTTCTGTGAAGACATCTTTGTCGATATTAGCAAATGAAATCCTCCGGTTTGGCCAGTCCATTATAGCTCCGGAAGTTGCTAGAAAAGACCATCCCTGAATCACTGGATATGTTGCATCTCTCGTTTCCACAATGTAGAAGTCGACAGGCACTATGCAATCTCCTATTCTCAAAGGAATTTCATGAGCTATTCCTTGAGGTGTTGCATTTGAATCATCAGCTAGACTAATCTTTGCTCTAGTCCTGTGCAGGTGTCTAATACCAAGTCTCAAAGCAATTGCCTTGGACATCATGTTAAGACAAGCTCCAGAATCACATAGCACGTTTTTAAACATTTCTCCTCTAATAGAACAAGAGATAATAACTGACCTGTAGTCTTGACCTTATGGAGAATTCGAACTTGCCTTTCTCTGTAGGTGTTGGCTGGTGTCTCAAACGCAGAATAGGATTCACAAAAGAAAGCTGCAGCGTCATATTCAATGATTGAATCAATGTATGGCATCTTTATCTCGCTGCACGTCTGGTCTTCTTGGATTGAAGAGTCAGCTGAATCTTCGACACATTCCTTTGCCATCATACAAGGTAGTTGATATATTCATAAATTGCATCATTTAATGTACATATTCTAGTCCAAATCATGTCTCATTTGCATGCATTTTAGGTCTTTAGGCATTGTTTTAGGACTTAGGAGATTACATTAGGTCCAAGAGAGTTTTGCATGTTTTGGAGTGTTAAACAGGTGCTTTTGGAGCCAATTTGGAGTGGAGGATGTGATTCAGATGAAGAAATGGAGTTGGAATGATCAAAAATGGTGAAAAGGAGCAATTTTGGGTTTCTCGGCACCTGTACTGAAGGTCGAAGATCCTCGGCCAAAATCCTTCCCGCGGGTAGCTTTCTCGGCCAAAAACACGTGTCGTGGTTAAGTTTCTCGGCCAAAAATCTCGAGTGCAGATACATCTCGGAAATCACGTTACCGGAAGGTTTTTCCGGCCGATTCAGCTGTCGGAGTCTTCATAAAAGTTGGAGATAATTTAGTCAAGAGTTCAAAAGAGTTAGAATCAAAGCGTTTGGACCACGGAGCTGAAAGATATGATAATCGGAAGACAGACCTCTCTCGCATCCATTCCGGAGCAATCCGATACTCCTGAATGATCGCCTGTCCGGGGAACCTTTCGGTCCGATTCAGTTGTCGGGGGCTTCATCAAAGATGGTGACAATTGGATCCTGGTTCTATAGCAAGTGGAATAATGGAATTCGGATGCGTGAGCAGAAAGTTGAGCTCGTCGGAAGAAACCCCTGTCTCGCTGCAGTCTTGGACTGACCCGATGAGCTCCGAAGAATGCAAAGGACGGCGCACTTCCAGGCCGATTCGGTTTACGAGGCCTTCATGAGAAGCAGAGATATTTGAGTCGTCGTTCCAGAAAGTCGAAGATCATTCAATTCGGATCTATGAGCAAGAGGTTAACGTTTCCGGAATGGACACATGTCTAGACGCCTCTCTCTGATCGTGTAAATGCACTGCGAAGATGAGCCCTCCAGGAAGCCTTCCACTTCCCAAGCGCCGATAGTTTCTTCACAAAAGATTGAGCTGAATGAGTTATCTTTCTCATGGAACTGGTTTTAGGACATTTGGAGTTATGAGCTGAAAGTTACACTGAACAGAAGAGAAGCTGGTCAATTCGGGTTTTAAGAGATGCAACTGTAAGCTAAGTGTTGTGTCCTACCTCGGCGTGAATACCTCGGCATGTATGCCGAGGAGGCATGTTTACGAAGCCTTGGGACTATACCTCGAGGTAGGACTTCGGTCTTTCAACACCAAGGCTCCCTTGATCACCAAAATGATCCCAAAACGACTAAGTGTTGAAGCAGACCTTGGTGTGAACCCTTCAGCATGCTATGCCGAGCTCCTATGTTACACAAACCTCGGGTATCAGGCCCCTCGGCATGTATGCCGAGGTCCTCATCTCTCCAACCCATATTACAAACAAATCCTCTTCACGTTTCAAAGCTTCAACCGGATCAAAGGCCAAGTCTCATGCATGTGCTTCAAGTGTTCATCAAAGTTTCAACCCAGCACATGACCCCCTGGTGTATGGCCCTCGGTGTGAGACTTCTTCAGATGGCGAGGGGTGGCTCCAGCAACCCAGAAAGGGCGGGTCAGTACCCAGTTTGTCCTGGGCTGACCCGGCCCACACCCTTTTATATAAATAGTTTTTAGAGACTAAAACCCTAGTTATCTATTATCTTATCCTTTATCTTTGTTTCTCTTTGGTTTTTTTTTCCTTATCTGTGTAAAACCGACGTGATTAAGAGATATCTAAGAGATTTCATTATCTTAAAGCTGTTTCTTATCATTTCATCATCTGATCTCAACTTCTAATCATAATTAACATCACCTCTTGCAAAGGAAATGTGTGTTAATCATGATTAGTGAGTAGTTATCTTTTAAGCTTCTAGGTGTGTAGATTAGGGTGCTTAGATGATCGGTTTATGATGTTTAGGTTCTAGATCTTCATTTCCTTTCCTTAGTTAGCTGCTCTTAATGCTAGATCTTTGCACATCACTCTGATCTAGACCTTAGTCATTTCTCCACCCACAAGGTGTTTGATGAAATGTCTGAATGAGCTAAGCTAAGGGTTTATGCCTTTTTCATCATGGGAATGATTTGTTAAATACATGAATGACATATTAGAACTGTTTCTTAATGCTCACTGATTCATATTTCACAAATGATGATTTGGTTTGAAAGTGGATTAGTGTAGAGATTAGTGCCTTCATGAGAGGATTAGTCTAGATTTGAGTTCTAAGTTAATTGGTTTTGAGATCATATGATTGCTTGTTGCTGCTTTCTGTGTAAGATTCGGTCTCTTTGAAATAGAAACCGTTTGGTCATTATTAGACTTGATACTTTATGCTTGTTGATTGCTTGATCTTGCTTAAAGTGAATTAATCTTGATTAAGTGATTTACAAAGAGATTATTGTCATGGGAATGAATTAATCTGCTTTTGAAGTCTAGACTAAAGAGTAACTTGCATTGCATTATTGTTCTTAGCATCATGAATAAATCTCTAAAGCACCCTAATCAATGATCACATCTAGAGGTTTAGCTTTCTCTTTATTTTGAATTTGAGTCTTGATTTGTTGTCTTGTTGCTTGTTCTTAAATTACTGTTTGTTTTTGTTTGTTTTATGTTTTAGATCACCTTGTTACCAACTCATTTGCTTGTTAGACTTGAATTAAGATAGCTCCTCATAGTTCTAAATCTCTCCATTTGGATTGATACCTCAAGTGCTACAATGACATGAGTAGTTGTGGAATTGATCAAGGATTGAAAAATTCCTGCTTTCAGTAATGATTCATGCAAATCTGGTTCTTCATCTGGAAACTTGGTTTTCTTCTTCCTGAGTTGTTTTTTTAGGTGCTGGAGGCTGAAGTTGGGACAGAAGGTGTATTATTTTCCTCTCAAAACCCGGAGGAGCATCTGAACGACCAACTCCCGCGGTCAGAGGGGTCGCGACCGCGGGAAACAAGGCATTGGCCGTGGTCGGAACGCTTGGACCCGCGGCACCGGATGTAAACTGCTCGTAGTCCGTCTCTTCCTTCTTGTACTTGATACGAACCTCTCCAGCTTCTTTATTGGGTAGACTAGCATCATATGAACTCATACCAGGGCGTTGATGTGCATCTTCATCAGGATTTTTGGGAGATTTCTTAGAAAATCTCTCAATTTGCTCAATGTTGGGCATCTGCTCCATTCTTGCATCAATCTCCCGTGCTTTGAGCTCGAGTTTGTTCAGCCTGTGCTCGATCTCTTGCAACTCTTCATCTGTCTTCTCTCTATACCAGGAGGCGGATTCTCTGACTTCTTTAATCTCCTGTTTTGATTTGACAATATCACTCGAGTTTTGTATGATGTCATACCCTTGTCTTGTCTGCTCTGTTGCGACTTGGTGGATCATCCCAGCTAGTGTTTGTGAGTCCTTGTGGGTTTGCTCTTCCAAAACTCGAACATGGTTGGCCATATCATCGAATTTTCTGTTGAACTCTTCAGAGATTGAATCAATTTTCTTGAGCAGGGTGTTTTCGGTGAGAATCTGCTGATCAAGGAATTGGTTTATCATCCCTTCGAGGCGTCCCAAACGTCTGCTGATCCTCAAGTTATCCTCTTGCTGACTAGGGTTCTGAAGTGGAGGATTATAGGCGTGTGGCTCGAAGTAGGTTGGAGGAGGGCCAGAAGGATCTTCCCGGCGTCGAACAGTCTCTCTGCGCAGGTGGTAAGGGTGGTTTGGCTGGCTGTATCGATCCATGTAGCTAAGATTTCGGCCTTGGTATTCTTCTTTGCGTCTTGTGGCTTGAGGAGTGTTATAGAAACCTTTCTCATTTTGTATATTTCGATTTATAGGATCCATATCTTCTGAAATGGAAACAAAATAACCGAAAAATGGAAGGTTGCAGAAAAGGGGGTTCTAGAGTCGATTTACTAACCTTTCTCGGGGTTTTGCAGAAAAGAAAACGCGTGCCTTCCCCGGCAACGGCGCCAAAAACTTGATGTGGTGTGTGTTGTAGGTGTCAAGTTTTACCCTAATTTAAATCAATAGCCGCAAGTGCACAGCTGATCGATTGTAGTACTTAGGGATCGAATCCACAGGGAAGGAGGATCTTTTCCTGCAAAAAGGCTTTGAAATAAGTTAAAGTAAGGAAGTCTAGAACAAAAACGGTTTAGTGGGGGTTTGGTAGTGTGTTTAAAATCTAAAAATGAAATATTAAAAGAAAATATGGGAATTAAATGATGTAATAACTAAACTTAATGAAAATGACTAAAAATGATAAAAACTAGATCTGATACCTGATGAACACTTCCGTGTCACCAAACATCTGGATCAGATTGTAGTTCATGACGCTACTCTCATGCAGTAAAAACGAATTCAGAAGAAAAAGTTCTAAGATTCGGCTCAAAAGCTCATGGAATCCTCATCGAACATATAAATCCCCATCGAAAATCCCTTAATCCCAACAATAGAACTACTCAGACATAATGAACGAAATCAAAGACATAGTACTAAGAAGTAGAATAGAAACCGAAATTGAAAAAGAAAGAACAAGGGTTCAAGAGAACAAATCTCTCTCTCCCTAAAAGCTAAAGCAAACACAATAAAAGTATTCTAAAACAATAAGAAAGATAGCATATGATATCGATTAGGGTTCCTAAGACATGTATTTATAGTGCTCAAGACCTCTCTGGACGTCACTTAGGGTTTCTCCAAATGTGGGCTTCAGAAATGGGCTTTTTGGGCTCGGAGGTTGATGGCCGCGGTCGGGAGTGCTCTGACCGCGGGGAATGGGTGGTTTGCCGCGGTCGGGATGCTCCTGACCGCGGGAAAATGCTTGTTGGCCGTGGGTGGAAGTGCTTGCCGGCTGGTTTACGGGACATCTTGCTCTTTGCGTATCTTTTGATTGAACCGTTGGATTGCCAATCTGTAAAGTGCATCATAAAGCTGATACTTCCATCGTTAAGGTCTCCAAATTTGAGCTGGATCAGACGGTGAGAAGGCCTTCAATCAGGGGTGAACTTCTGACAGTTTGACTCTGAGCTGAAATCTGGTTTTCTATCCATTTTGTTAAGCTTTTCCCTAAGTTACCTGAAAAGAGTCTTGGAACTACAAATACTAGAAAAACGTGATAAAAGTACTTAAAAACAATTAAAAACATAGAAAAAGTATTTCAAAACGATCCATAAAAGTGGTCAAAATACGGTGTTATCAATGATCAGCTGGAGGAATGTCAATTTTGCCAAAAACCAAGATACAGGCCGCAAACTAGTGGGCGTAAAAGGATACCGTACCAACGTATGTGGTATCTCCCTATAACTGATAGGTTAAAACGGCTTTATCAATCTGAAAGGACAGCTGCATCAATGAGATGGCATGCGGAACATACACAAGTAGATGGAGAAGTTGTTCATCCATCAGATGCAAAGGCATGGAAACACTTCAATATGGTATACCCAGATTTTGCTAAGTTCAAACGGAATGTCTATCTTGGTCTGTGCACTGATGGTTTTAGTCCATTTGGTATGTCTGGTAGACAATATTCATTTTGGCCAGTAATCCTAACTCCTTATAACCTTCCTCCAGATTTGTGCATGCAAAGGGAATTTCTTTTCCTAAGTATTTTGGTTCCAGGTCCAAATCATCCGAAGCGAGCTCTCGATGTATTTCTGCAGCCACTCATACATGAGTTGAATCAGTTATGGTATACTGGCGTTCGCACATATGACTGTTATACGAGGAAAAATTTTACTATGCGGGTTGTGCTTATGTGGACAATAAGCGATTTCCCCGCTTATGGTATGCTATCAGGATGGACTACACATGGGAGGCTATGTTGTCCTTATTGTCTTCATCGAACTGATGCGTTTCAGCTAAAACATGGTAGAAAAACTTGTTGGTTTGATTGTCACCGGAGGTTTTTACCGGATAATCATCCATATCAGCAGAACAAGAGGTTATTTATGAAGAACAAAAGTGTACATGTCTCTCCACCCGTAAATTTAACAGGAGCTGATATACATGCGCAAATCGATCATTGGAGGGCAGAGGAAACAGTAACGCGTGGGGGAAACTGGCACACTCCTGCAAATATGCCTGAAGGTTATGGAGTTCATCATAATTGGCACAAGAAAAGTATATTATGGCAACTACCCTATTGGAAAGATCATCTGCTCAGACACAATCTTGATGTCATGCACATTGAAAAAAACTTTTTTGATAACATCATGCATACAGTTATGAACGTAGCGGGAAGAACAAAAGACAATGGTAAGTCAAGATTGGACTTGCCTGATTTATGCAACAGAAGTGAGTTGCATATACTGAGAAACAGGAAAGCACCAGTTCCTGTATTTCGGTTGAGTGCAGATCAAAAGTCAGCATTGTTCAGATGGGTTTCTTCTGACGTTAAATTTCCTGATGGGTATGTTTCTAATCTTTCTAAATCTGTTGAGAAGGGGGTAAAGTTTACTGGGATGAAAAGCCATGACTGCCATGTGTTTATGCAACGATTATTTCCATTTGCATTTGCTGAACTCTTGCCCAAAAATGTCCATGAAGCTATTGGAGGCATTGGTGCTTTTTTCGGGATCTTAGTACACGAACATTATCAGTTGATGTAATATCACAACTGGCATTGAATATTCCAATCTTGTTGTGCAATTTGGAAAAGATCTTCCCACCATCATTTTTTGATGTTATGGAACATCTTCCTGTTCATCTCCCACACGAAGCAGAGCTCGGTGGACCCGTTCAGTACAGGTGGATGTATCCGTTCGAGCGTTTCATGAAGCATCTTAAGGGTAAAGCCAAAAACCTAGCTAAAGTGGAAGGCTCAATTGTGGCGGGAAGCTTGATGCAAGAGACTTCACACTTCACTTCATACTATTTTGCACCGAAAGTACAAACACGCAAAAGAGCTACTCGTCGATATGATGATGGAGGAGTTGGCCAAACATATGCCGTTGAAAGTGTACCTGACATATTCTCGCCGATCGGACGTCTTAGTGGAAAACTAAAAGAAGTTTGGTGGTCGAATGAAAAAGATTATCACAGTACACATACATATATCTTGTTAAATTGTGAAGAGTTGTCATCGTACGAAAGGTACTTTTTAATTAATAATATATTTATATATATATATATAGTCAGTATTAATAAACTATTTGTTGTTTTCTCAGCACATTCGTTGATGAGGTTAAAGAATGCATATATGGGGTTTCTCAAACTGAAATCAATGATCGTAAAGATCAACACTTTGCCCAGTGGTTAAAAGCGCAAGTACGTATAAAATTTTAATTAAAAGACTACTTTGATATATATCTAAATCAAGAAATTAAAGCAAATTTTTTCCTTATTAGGTGGACCCGAATGATCCCGATGAATTTCCAACATGGTTCCATGAGTTACTACTAGGTCCGATGGAAAAAATAACTACAGCCTCCATGTATTTCACTCGGGGCTATGTTTTTCACACATACCGTCACGGTGCAAAGCGGGCGACAACTAACTATGGAGTTTGTGTGAGGGGTGAAATAGATTTTTATGGAGTTCTGCAAGAAATAATTGAAGTAGAGTATCCTGGATTGTTAAGGCTGAAAATTGTTCTCTTCAAATGTGATTGGTTTGATCCAACTGTTGGAAGAGGGGTATGTCTAAACAAGTTCGGAGTTGTTGACGTGAACAAATCACGACAGTACAACAGGTTTGAGCCATTTATATTAGCTTCTCAAGCAGAACAGGTAACATTTCTGCCATACCCTCGAGTTCGATCAACAGGAATCTCATGGTTAGCTGTAGTTAAAGTGGCTTTGAGGGGCAAGATTGTAGGGGTTGAGGATGTTCCACTTCAACAGGACACTTGCGCAGATCTGTCTGAACCAGATGTTGATGAGGAGATTTTCTTAATAGACCCTCGGAACAGGCAAGTTGAAGATCTTCCCGATGATACAGAAGAAGAAGGTGGTGATGAGTTTGCTGAAACCGATGATGACGATTTGGTGGAAGACGAAGGTGATGGTGACGAAGTAATAGAGGAAGATGAATCTGATTGAGTTTCAAACATATATTGTATTTAGTGAATGTTTGTTATTATGTAATTTGTAACTTTGTTTGTTCGAATTTTTAAAATTGAAAAAAATTCGATTTTACGACCATTTTACGACGATTTTGATAAACCCTAAACCCTAAGTCTAGGTTTTAAGCCCTAAATGAATAGGGTTTAAGCATTATGACGTCTTTACGACGACCAGTCGTAATAGCATCGTAATATTCGACGATTTTACGACGCGTTCACTATTTAGTCGTAAAATCGTCGTAATACTAAAATTCAAGATTTTGAATCTTTTATATCTTATTGGTTGTAAGGTATTTCACAAATGTTTTTGATTGGTTATCTTATTTTATATGAAAGGCTATCAATCTGATCAAAATCAAAAATTTGAAAAAAAAACATACATATTTACAAGTTCATGCATGTTTTCATAAATGTTAAGTAAAATGTTATATATTAGATTACGGAATTTCAATATTTACTATCTCATGTACTAAATCCGTCATACATGCAAAGTTATAAACCTTTTGTTATATGTTAGGATACAATAACCTTTGCGTTGTTCTTTATGCAATAAGCCTTTTGAAAGATTTAGGGTTTGATAACTTTTTAAATAAACATCGTAAAACCGTCGTAATATTATCGTAACGTTACGACGGTTTTACGACTAAGTTTCTTAAAACCGTCGTTAAACCGTCGTAACGTTTGCACCCGGATTGGCTCCAGATCCAAGGTACGAGGTTATAAATGTTGTAACGTTATGACGGTTTTACGACGGTTTAGGGTTTAGTCGTCGTAAAACCGTTGTAACGGTCAAACGCTCCCATCATGACACGTGTCATGTCATGCAGTGGACCGACTGTTATACAACCAAATCGTCGTAAAATCGTCGTAAAATTGTCGTAACGTTACGACGATTTTACGACGATCACAAAATCTATATAAGGGACGCGAGTTTTCCCCCTTCGTCGCTCATTCCTCTCTTCCCCCTCTCTCTCTATAAATCTCTCTCTCTCTCTAGAAATCTACCTCTCCCTCTCTCCCTACTCTCCCAGCCAATTTAATTGTAAGTAATTTTTTTTAAATTACTTTCATTACAGTTTATTTAAATAATAGATAGGCCTGGAATTTAGATAGGTTTAGGTTTGAAATTTAGATAGGCCCGGAATTTATAAATATATGATATAATTAGTAACAAATGTTATTTAATTTTGTAGATTACTTAGATATGGCTCCTCGGGCAAAGAGGTTCCACTAGCGACAGATGGTAGATCCAGACGGGAGTGCCTGTAGTTCAGAATGGCAGTGATTCACAACTAACAAATGAGGGATCATGGAGCTCACCAACTAAAATCAGATGTGCACAAAACCATACTCAACAAAAAGGGATCCAGGAGAGTGTTGAATCTCCTTCTCGATTTTATATATTAGCAGCAAAAGGTGAGAAGGAGGAGGTGGAAGAGGTAGTTGAAACACCTGAAGAGAATGAATCGGAAGAAGGGGAGTCAGAGCAAAGACCATGAGTCGAAGGTGGAGAGATTAGAGGAACGAGCTCTCTTCGTATCTCTCTTGTTGTAGCTTTAAAAAAAAAAATATTAGTAATGAGCCTAACTCACACCCAAAAGCTAGCTCAAGAGTGGAGGATTGCCATACACTAATATATTGTCCACAAATCTCCTATATTGTCGATGTGGGACACTAACACACCCTACTCACGCTCAGGATTGGACATCTGAAGCGTGAAGTTTTGTAGGACTGGACATCCACGAATGTGGCCAACAATCGAGCAATTAGAACCTTGGACTATGATACCATATTAGTAATGGGCCTAACTCACACCCAAAAGCTAGCTCAAGAGTGGAAGATTACCACGTATATATATATTGTCAACAAATCTCCTATATTGTCGATGTGTGACACTAACCAAAAAACATCTTGGAAACAGTTACTCAGACTAAAAACTTTAGTAAAAAGTTACCAAGAAGAAAAACTAAATAACGAGCTTTTTCTAGAATGTGTACGGATTTAACATTTGTGAATTTCTAAAAGTATACTAGACCAAAAATCTTTCATATCACACAATTCTTGTTTTACAATTCTCGAGGTCACAAGTTATTTATTCAGTTTGGAAATCACCAAAAATAGTGAATATTCAGTTGAATTTACTAAATAAAATTGTAGTGTAAAAACTCAGTTTATGTATCATTCATAATCTGATGCTTTCTAACTGATTTTCTACCAATTTTATCTTCAAATATGATTGAACAGTGTATATGTTTGTGTCTTGCATCTGATTTTCTGCCAAATTTTGTTTACATATATGAAATGATAATTTTTTTTTAAGGTCTTTGTGTTTTTATAATTATTGTCATAATAACATTGCGCATGAAATAGGATTATAAATCTTATATATAAAAGATGTTGAACACTCTTCATTTTTTTGACACGTCATTATCTATATAATTACCATGTGTCTTGAAAATTTTATATTTTGCATTTATTTAAACGAAATGCTCCAGTCTGATTTTCGATATTTCATTTCATTATTGTTTTTTGGACTAAAATTAAAAAAAGTTACTGGACTATTTTGTGCATGGTCGGTTAAAAAAAGAATTTCCCTAAACTATAGTATTTGGGCTTGTAATATTTTTATATCTTTTATATTCAAAGCATTTTCTCAACAAAAAAATTAAACCACTAAAAAAAATAAAAAAAAATTATTGTTAATTGTCTCTTAACTAACATTTATGTAAATGTTAAATAAAAACTTATGTTATAACTAATTAAAATATTGATGATTATTTATTTAATTTTTATATAACTTTAAGTTATTTAATAATATTGAATATGTATTTTAAATTAATTTTTAAGATTATTTATAATAACATACTAACAAATAGTAAATAATGATTATATTATTTTATAAAAATATAAAAAATATATAAATTTGAAATAGTTGAAAAAAACATATATGTTATGTGCAGGTATTCACCTAATGTTTCTTATATGATTTGAAAGTTGAAGTGTACAACCAAAACCATATTCCACTCAACGATTTCTAGATTCATAGATGACTTTTCTTTTTTTGCTAAAGGGTTTAGATTGCGGTCACAAATCAAAAGAGAAATCTAAGATAATTTATAATTTTAGGATAAAGACCAGATTAAAAGGATAAGTGTGTAGAAAATATAAAGAATTGAAAAGAGTTAATTAGAAAACCAGTTAAAAACAGAAAATAAAAAGCGCCATATTAGGAGGCCAATGTCTAGATAAACGGTGAGACAAGAGATTTGGTCTTTCCTGTCTTTTTTTTTTTGGTAAAATGGTATTTCCTTTGTTTCTCACCCACTCGTTACAATATTAATCACAGTAAAAAAAACAGAAAATCTATATCTCAAAATCCATTTTTTTCTATTTTTGTTTTTTCTTCATCTTCACGGTATCTTTGCAGATATTGTTTAAAAAATTTAAAACTTTTTGAGTTTTTCACTGTCTTTCTTTTGTTTCGCGTGTGATCATTAACTCAAGGTGAATTCTATATCCTAGTTAATATCACACGCGGAATAACCAAAATTCCAATTGTATGTTGTATCCAACATTTGGAGAATCTGAGGATTAAAAGTCAAGTATTCGAAGAGAAGAAGAAAGCCAAAAAAATTTGGTAAAGACAGCTTTTCATATTCTTGTTGTTTATATCCCAAAACAAAGTCTTTTAATCACTGCCTATCATTTGATCATTTTCCCTATTAATCTGTGAATCTAGAAATTCTTATTTTCTTCTTCTTCATTAAAAAAAAAAACAAATATTCAATCAATCGTGGGCGAGAAAAAGAAAAGAGAATATAAAAAAAATTGACTTTTGTGTGTAGTTTTTCTCACATTATTTATTCTTATGGGATTTTTGTATATTCTTGAAAAAAATTGATAAAAAGGACGTGTTGAGCAGTTACCACTTTCTTTTCTCTCTCTTGATTTTCCCTGTGTTTTAAAGTTCTTCAAAGTTTCTCATTTTTTTCTCGGTAACCTGTAATTTCGAGTGTCTCTCGGGAACAGAGTTTTTTTTGCTCTCTTTCATTACTTCTTCTTCCACACAATTATACACGCGTCTCTGCTTTCATCTTCTTGCTGTCAATGAGATCCGAGTTGTAGGTCTTTTCACATTTCTATCTATCTTTCTATCTCTCTGGAAGAAAAAAAATGGCACCGAAGTTTGATTGGTGGGCCAAAGGGAACCATCGTAAAGGTACACCGGTCGTCGTCAAAATGGAAAACCCTAACAACTGGTCAATGGTGGAAATCGAATCACCGGCGGAGCAAGATTTTCTCGTCGAAGGTCGGCGTGAGAAATCTCGGAACAAGAACGCGAGACAGCTCACTTGGGTCCTCCTCCTTAAAGCCCACCGTGCCGCAGGGTGTCTCACTTCCCTCGGCTCCGCATTAATCGCTCTCGGAACCGCTGTACGCCGTCGTATCGCCGTCGGCCGTACAGACACTGAGATCTCATCTCCTTCGCCGGCTATTACCAAATCGAAGTCGAGGTTCTTCTATTTGTGCTTGAAACTGTTTCTATGGCTTTCGCTAATGCTCCTAGCTTTTGAAGCTGCTGCGTATTTCAAAGAATGGCATTTCGAAACACCAAAGCTTCAGCTTCAATTTGGTATCAGAGGATTTTTTGATTCGGTATATACTTTCTGGGTTTTGCTTCGTGTTGAGTATCTGGCTCCTCCGCTTCAATTTCTCGCTAATGCTTGCATCGTCCTCTTCCTTATACAAAGCCTAGACAGACTCATTCTCTGCGTAGGTTGTTTCTGGATCCGGTTTAAGAAAATCAAACCGGAACCCAAAATTGCAATCTCCGATTTAGAATCCGGCGAAGATGGTTTCTTCCTCCCCATGGTTCTTGTTCAGATTCCTATGTGTAACGAGAAAGAGGTAAATCCAAAACAACATCGATACGAGATTAGTCCAAAGCTATTCGGATGCTAATTCCTTATGGGTTTTGATTTTTGACAGGTTTATCAGCAATCAATTGCGGCTGTGTGTAACTTAGACTGGCCAAGATCGAAGATTCTGATTCAAATCCTGGATGATTCTAATGATCCAATCACGCAGAGTTTGATCAAAGAAGAGGTTCATAAATGGCAGAAGGAAGGTGCACGAATTGTGTATCGTCACCGTGTGAATAGAGAAGGCTACAAAGCTGGAAATCTCAAGTCTGCGATGAACTGTAGCTACGTCAAAGACTACGAATTCGTGGCCATTTTTGACGCCGATTTTCAGCCTCTACCAGATTTCCTTAAAAAGACAATTCCTCATTTTAAGGTACCTTAGATTTGTTTCCAAATTTGACAGATTTGGTGAAGTTTATCATTTGATCGTATACGAAATTCTAACAGGACAATGAGGAACTAGGACTGGTACAGGCGAGATGGTCGTTTGTCAATAAGGAAGAGAACTTGTTGACAAGGTTACAGAACATTAACTTGGCATTTCACTTTGAGGTTGAACAGCAAGTGAATAGTGTGTTCTTGAACTTCTTCGGATTCAACGGGACGGCTGGTGTGTGGAGGATCAAGGCTTTGGAAGATTCTGGTGGTTGGCTCGAGAGAACTACCGTCGAGGATATGGACATTGCTGTTCGTGCTCACCTCCATGGTTGGAAGTTCATTTTCTTGAACGACGTCGAGGTATTGTGGCAACATTATTACCAAGTGTTTATTTGTTGTTTGATTCATGGCTAATGACATACTCTCTGTTTGCTGCTGTTTCTCTCAGTGCATTTGCGAATTACCCGAATCTTATGAAGCTTACCGGAAACAGCAACACAGATGGCATTCAGGACCTATGCAACTATTTCGCCTTTGTTTGCCTGCTGTCATTAAATCAAAGGTGCGCCAACAAAAGATCCTCGGCCTCTTTCAGTATAATATGCTATAAGAGTTATGGGTTTGTACCAGGACATGTAGGATGTAGCTTAGTGGTTTGTACTAGTGTCGTTTTGGGTATTCTGATACCATTGTGTGTGTGTTTTGCAGATAAGCATAGGCAAGAAGTTCAATTTGATATTCCTCTTCTTCCTACTGAGGAAGCTCATCTTGCCATTCTACTCATTCACACTCTTCTGTATCATCCTGCCAATGACGATGTTTGTGCCTGAGGCTGAGCTTCCTGCTTGGGTTGTCTGCTACATACCTGCCACAATGTCGTTCCTCAACATCCTTCCCGCCCCGAAATCATTTCCGTTTATTGTCCCGTACCTTCTCTTTGAGAACACAATGTCGGTGACCAAGTTCAACGCGATGGTCTCGGGTCTGTTTCAGCTGGGAAGTGCATATGAATGGGTTGTTACGAAAAAATCAGGGCGATCATCAGAAGGAGATCTGGCTGCGTTGGTTGAGAAAGAAGGAAAGAAAACGAAACATCAGAGAGGTGTGTCTGCACCCGAAACAGACGCTGAGAAGAAAGCTCAAAAGAAGGACAAGAAGAAGAAGCACAATAGGATCTATATGAAGGAGCTGTCGCTGGCGTTTCTATTATTAACCGCAGCCACTCGAAGTCTTTTATCGGCTCAAGGTATCCATTTTTACTTCCTCTTGTTTCAGGGAATATCCTTCTTACTGGTGGGTCTAGATCTAATTGGAGAGCAAGTTGAATGACAGTAAAGAAATTGGCTGGGTCTTAATAGTTCTTGTAGAGAAACATTGTAGAAGACAGGAAAGGGTCTGGACCCAAGAATACAATTACGTCTGTATCACATCACTGAACATAGATCAGCTTTCACAGAGGAAGGACATGGATAAAATGTGTTGGTAATATGTAAGCTTTCTCTCTCTCTTTTTTTTATTTTCTCCTCTCTTTTGGGTTTGGTTGGCCACAGTTCTTTATTCTTTTAATCAAGGGGACAATTCTTTTGTAAGAAAGTTTTGTTCGATTAAGGGAAGGCAAATCAATTTATCTTAAAAGAGACATTGAGGTGCACTTATTCTAACCAAATCACTATTTTTCTTTCATTTATTACCTCAGACCTCCTCGATCTCATAGTGTGTTCCACAACAAGGCCACAGTTATTTTCGTCAGTAGTGCCATAATTTCACGTCTAAAATCAAATTTGTCACGGATGACCACAACAAAGTATCATTACGGTTTTTTTGCTAAATTTGTAAATATCATTAAGGAATAAAAGTTCAACTTAAACCTAATACATTGAAACCTTGCCAAAAAAAAAGAAAAGAAACAAGGAATCAAAAAGGTTGAAGAGGAATAGATCTCGTCATTGGATCTCAGCCTGGGCTTTCGGGTATTCGGATCGGTTCCGGATCGGATCCGATCGGTTCCGGGTATTTCGGTTCTTGACAATCAGGATCCAAAATGGTACCGAAATTGATTCGGTTCGGTTCCGGTTCGGTTCCTTTCGGTTTCGGATCGGTTCGGATCTGATGACCTAAGAACCGGAAAATACCCAAAATAATTCGGTTCTTATTCGATTCCGGATCCCAATACCCGAAATCCATAAATTATATCCGAAATAACTTCAAAAGTACCTAAAGTTATGAAAAGTACCCGAAAATTTAAAAGATCCGAAATTTTAAATTAAGTGTTCAACAAGCATCATCCATCAAGTACCAAAAAGCATCGACGTGCAAAAACATCAAATACCAAAAAAAAGAAACAAGCATCAAGTACCAAAACAAACAAGGTGCAGAAACATCAGTTTAAAAAGAGATGCCAAAATAAAACAAGTTTAAAGAGATAAGCTAGTAGTCGCCAATGTTGTAACTTGTAAAACATGAAAATGCAACACCATCTTGTCTTGAGAAACTATAACAAAAAAAAACGAGTACAACATTAGTCAAGATATCTCATTACCAAATACAACTTTAACACAGATGAAATTGCAAAAAATGATGTCTCTTACCTCAATTACGACCCTTAGCTCTTCATTGAGCCCTTACTCATGCAGATTCATTTCTCCAAATTCTGTAAAGTGTAAAAAATATGATCATAAGTGTATAACTTTGAAAATTAAACTGGAATTTGACAAGGACAAGAGTAACTAACCTCTCTGAAGATCATCTTGGTCTTCAATCTCATCAAGTAGTTGCCCAATGGTTATAGTTTCTCTACTATCCATCCTTATCTCAGACTTCAACCCAAGCAATATGCGACCGTCCACACCTAGCTGTTGTTGACCTTCTTTTTTTGTTGCAACCCAAGCAATATGCTGCTTACAGAATCGCAGATGCTTCTTCAGATTTGAAGTCCCAGATGATGATGCACAACCCATGGACTTGTGACAGTAATGACAATTGCACTTGTCATAGTTAGTCTTTGATCTTGTGAAGTGGTTCCATACCAACGACCTTGTTCTTTTCCCACTAGCAGAAGTGGGAGTCTCAACTTCATCTTCTGTTTCCTCTAGCTGCACATCCATATCAACATCTTCGTCTTCTTCCATGTTTGGAGGATTTTGATTATAAGCCATCTGTAAAAAGAAGACATCAATTACATTTCACATATATAAACAAAGTAACAAACCCAAAAGAATTCGTATCACATGACACATAATCACATATATAAGCACTAGTGCACAATCACGCACAACACATGAGTTTTTCTATCCCAAACAACTCATGCCAATATCGTGTGACTAATGAAGTAATAAAGAACACATATAAACAATTCTTATCACATATGTCGATAACCCAAATTTCACATCTAAGCAACTAAAAACCAAAATCCTCAAATCGATTTTTTTTTTTTTTTGAAACCCTAAATCCCTAAATCGATTTCGTAAATTAAACCTGAAATCAAGAAAAATTCGAAATATAAACAAAGAAAACATAGAAGATATGAACTCAATTTCTCATCTAAGCAACTAAAAACTAAAATCCCCAAATCGTTTTTGAATTTTTTAAGAACCCTAAATCCCCAATCGATTTTTTGTACTTAGAGTCAGATATAGATGGGATCTGTAATGGAAATGAACTAACCTCTGATTGATTTCGTGATGTTGCAGACACTGGAGCCGGCGACAAGCGACGGCTGGAGAGGTTTTTTTATTCCAGTTTTTAAAGTGTAAAACTCTCTAAACCTGCTTTAACGAGAGATAGACTTAGAGAAATTAGGTCTGGGAGAAAAAATGACAATTTTAGAGTCTATAGATTGTGTATGTCTATTTTTGTGAAAACTTTATTGTATACATTTATTATATATATGTCGCAGAACATTTTTTATTTGGGTCAACTCTGATTAAAATTCAAAATGTACTTGGTTTAGTCAATAACTTGGTTCTATTCGGTTTGTTCAACAAAATTAAAACCTCTTCAAATAATTTCGGTTATTTGGTTCGGATATTTCGGTTTTCGGGTATTACCCAGAACCGAACCGGTATCCGTGGATCTCTAAAACAAGATCTAATAGGTATTTTAGGGAGAACCGAAACCGAACCGAACCGGTGATTTTGGGTCGGTTCCGGTTCGGGTATTTCGGTTCTGGTTATTTTCCCCAGGCCGGATTGGATCCATCAAACCTTTTAAGTCGTGTCTTCTTGCCAATTGCCATGATGGTGTTTCATATCTATGAGACTATGACGTATTTGTACCATAATTCACCGCACGGCAAGAATTTAGACCATATCTTTGGATGGGTAGAAGTCAGCCTGGGCTTTCGGGTATTCTGATCGGTTCTGGATCGGATCCGATCGGTTCCGGGTATTTCGGTTTTTGACTATCAGGATCCAAAATGGTACCGAAATTGATTTGGTTCGGTTCTGGTTCGGTTCCTTTCGGATCCGGATCGGTTCGGATCTGATGACTTAAGAACCGGAAAATACCCAAAATAATTCGGTTCTTATTCGGTTCCGGATCCCAATACCCGAAATCCATAAATTATATCCGAAATAACTTCAAAAGTACCTAAAGTTATGAAAAGTACCCGAAAATTTAAAAGATCCGAAATTTTAAATTAAGTGTTCAACAAGCATCATCCATCAAGTACCAAAAAGCATCGACGTGCAAAAACATCAAATACCAAAAAAAAAAAAACAAGCATCAAGTACCAAAACAAACAAGGTGCAGAAACATCAGTTTAAAGAGAGATGCCAAAATAAAACAAGTTTAAAGAGATAAGCTAGTAGTCGCCAATGTTGTAACTTGTGAAACATGAAAATGCAACACCATCTTGGCTTGAGAAACTATAACAAAAAAACGAGTACAACATTAGTCAAGATATCTCATTACCAAATACAACTTTAACACACATGAAATTGCAAAAAATGATGTCTCTTACCTCAATTACGACCCTTAGCTCTTCATTGAGCCCTTACTCATGCAGATTCATTTCTCCAAATTCTGTAAAGTGTAAAAAATATGATCATAATAGTGTATAACTTTGAAAATTAAACTGGAATTTGACAAGGACAAGAGTAACTAACCTCTCTGAAGATCATCTTGGTCATCAATATCATCAAGTAGTTGCCCAATGGTTATAGTTTCTCTACTATCCATCCTTATCTCAGACTTCAACCCAAGCAATATGCGACCGTCCACATCTAGCTGTTGTTGACCTTCTTTTTTTGTTGCAACCCAAGCAATATGCTGCTTACAGAATCGCAGATGCTTCTTCAGATTTGAAGTCCCAGATGATGATGCACAACCCATGGACTTGTGACAGTAATGACAATTTCACTTGTCATAGTTAGTCTTTGATCTTGTGAAGTGGTTCCATACCAACGACCTTGTTCTTTTCCCACTAGCAGAAGTGGGAGTCTCAACTTCATCTTCTGTTTCCTCTAGCTGCGCATCCATATCAACATCTTCGTCTTCTTCCATGTTTGGAGGATTTTGATTAGAAGCCATCTGTAAAAAGACGACATCAATTACATTTCACATATATAAACAAAGTAACAAACCCAAAAGAATTCGTATCACATGACACATAATCACATATATAAGCACTAGTGCACAATCACGCACAACACATGAGTTTTTCTATCCCAAACAACTCATGCCAATATCGTGTGACTAATGAAGTAATAAAGAATACATATAAACAATTCTTATCACATATGTCGATAACCCAAATTTCACATCTAAGCAACTAAAAACCAAAATCCTCAAATCGATTTTTTTTTTTTTAAACCCTAAATCCCCAAATCGATTTCGTAAATTAAACCTGAAATCAAGAGAAATTCGATATATAAACAAAGAAAAAATAGAAGATATGAACTCAATTTCTCATCTAAGCAACTAAAAACTAAAATCCCCAAATCGTTTTTGAATTTTTTAAGAACCCTAAATCCCCAATCGATTTTTTGTACTTAGAGTCAGAGATAGATGGGATCTGTAATGGAAATGAACACTGGAGCCGGCGACAAGCGACGGCTGGAGAGGTTTTTTTATTCCAGTTTTTAAAGTGTAAAACTCTCTAAACCTGCTTTAACGAGAGATAGACTTAGAGAAATTAGGGCTGGGAGAAAAAATGACATTTTAGAGTCTATAGATTGTGTATGTCTATTTTTGTGAAAACTTTATTGTATACATTTATTATATATATATCGCAGAACATTTTTTATTTGGGTCAACTCTGATTAAAATTCAAAATGTACTTGGTTTAGTCAATATAACTTGGTTCTATTCGGTTTGTTCAACAAAATTAAAACCTCTTCAAATAATTTCGGTTATTCGGTTCGGATATTTCGGTTTTCGGGTATTACCCAGAACCGAACCGGTATCCATGGATCTCTAAAACAAGATCCAATAGGTATTTTATGGAGAACCGAAACCGAACCGAACCGGTGATTTTGGGTCGGTTCCGGTTCGGGTATTTTGGTTCTGGTTATTTTGCCCAGGCCGGATTGGATCCATCAAACCTTTTAAGTCGTGTCTTCTTGCCAATTGCCATGATGGTGTTTCATATCTAGACTATGACGTATTTGTACCATAATTCACCGCACGGCAAGAATTTAGACCATATCTTTGGATGGGTAGAAGTCAGCATGGGCTTTCGGGTATTCGGATCGGTTCCGGATCGGATCCGATCGGTTCCGGGTATTTCGGTTTTTGACAATCAGGATCCAAAATGGTACCGAAATTGATTTGGTTCGGTTCCGGTTTGGTTCCTTTCGGATCCGGATCGGTTCGGATCTGATGACTTAAGAACCGGAAAATACCCAAAATAATTCGGTTCTTATTCGGTTCCGGATCCCAATACCCAGAAATCCATAAATTATATCCGAAATAACTTCAAAAGTACCTAAAGTTATGAAAAGTACCCGAAAATTTAAAAGATCCGAAATTTTAAATTAAGTGTTCAACAAGCATCATCCATCAAGTACCAAAAAGCATCGACGTGCAAAAACATCAAATACCAAAAAAAAAAACAAGCATCAAGTACCAAAACAAACAAGGTGCAGAAACATCAGTTTAAAGAGAGATGCCAAATTAAAACAAGTTTAAAGAGATAAGCTAGTAGTCGCCAATGTTGTAACTTGTGAAACATGAAAATGCAACACCATCTTGTCTTGAGAAACTATAACAAAAAAATGAGTACAACATTAGTCAAGATATCTCATTACCAAATACAACTTTAACACACATGAAATTGCAAAAAATGATGTCTCTTACCTCAATTACGACCCTTAGCTCTTCATTGAGCCCTTACTCATGCAGATTCATTTCTCCAAATTCTGTAAAGTGTAAAAAATATGATCATAATAGTGTATAACTTTGAAAATTAAACTGGAATTTGACAAGGACAAGAGTAACTAACCTCTCTGAAGATCATCTTGGTCTTCAATCTCATCAAGTAGTTGTCCAATGGTTATAGTTTCTCTACTATCCATCCTTATCTCAGACTTCAACCCAAGCAATATGCAACCATCCACATCTAGCTGTTGTTGACCTTCTTTTTTTGTTGCAACCCAAGCAATATGCTGCTTACAGAATCGCAGATGCTTCTTCAGATTTGAAGTCCCAGATGATGATGCACAACCCATGGACTTGTGACAGTAATGACAATTGCACTTGTCATTAGTTAGTCTTTGATCTTGTGAACTGGTTCCAAACCAACGACCTTGTTTTAAGTGGGAGTCTCATCTTCATCTTCTGTTTCCTCTAGCTGCGCATCCATATCAACATCTTCGTCTTCTTCCATGTTTGGAGGATTTTGATTAGAAGCCATCTGTAAAAAGAAGACAACAATTACATTTCACATATATAAACAAAGTAACAAACCCAAAAGAATTCGTATCACATGACACATAATCATATATATAAGCACTAGTGCACAATCACGCACAACACATGAGATTTTCTATCCCAAACAACTCATGCCAATATCGTGTGACTAATGAAGTAATAAAAAACACATATAAACAATTCTTATCACATATGTCGATAACCCAAATTTCACATCTAAGCAACTAAAAACCAAAATCCCCAAATCGATTTTTTTTTTTTTTGAAACCCTAAATCCCCAAATCGATTTCGTAAATTAAACCTGAAATCAAGAGAAATTCGAAATATAAACAAAGAAAACATAGAAGATATGAACTCAATTTCACATCTAAGCAACTAACAACTAAAATCCCCAAATCGTTTTTGAATTTTTTAAGAATCCTAAATCCCCAATCGATTTTTTGTACTTAGAGTCAGAGATAGATGGGATCTGTAATGGAAATGAACTAACCTCTGATTGATTTCGTGATGTTGCAGACACTGGAGCAGGCGACAAGCGACGGCTGGAGAGGTTTTTTTATTCCATTTTTTAAAGTGTAAAACTCTCTAACCTGCTTTAACGAGAGATAGACTTAGAGAAATTAGGGCTGGGAGAAAAAATGACAATTTTAGAGTCTATAGATTGTGTATGTCTATTTTTGTGAAAACTTTATTGTATACATTTATTATATATATGTCGCAGAACATTTTTTATTTGGGTCAACTCTGATTTAAATTCAAAATGTACTTGGTTTAGTCAATAACTTGGTTCTATTCGGTTTGTTCAACAAAATTAAAACCTCTTCAAATAATTTCGGTTATTCGGTTCGGATATTTCGGTTTTCGGGTATTACCCAGAACCGAACCGGTATCCGTGGATCTCTAAAACAAGATCCAATATGTATTTTATGGAGAACCGAAACTGAACCGAACCGGTGATTTTGGGTCGGTTCCCGTTCGGGTATTTCGGTTCTGGTTATTTTGCCCAGGCCGGATTGGATCCATCAAACCTTTTAAGTCTGTGTCTTCTTGCCAATTGCCATGATGGTGTTTCATATCTATGAGACTATGACGTATTTGTACCATAATTCACCGCACGGCAAGAATTTAGACCATATCTTTGGATGGGTAGAAGTCAGCCTGGGCTTTCGGGTATTCGGATCGGTTCCGGATCGGATCCGATCGGTTCCGGGTATTTCGGTTTTTGACAATCAGGATCCAAAATGGTACCGAAATTGATTTGGTTTGGTTCCGGTTCGGTTCCTTTCGGATCCGGATCGGTTCAGATCTGATGACTTAAGAACCGGAAAATACCCAAAATAATTCGGTTCTTATTCGGTTCCGGATCCCAATACCCGAAATCCATAAATTATATCCGAAATAACTTCAAAAGTACCTAAAGTTATGAAAAGTACCCGAAAATTTAAAAGATCCGAAATTTTAAATTAAGTGTTCAACAAGCATCATCCATCAAGTACCAAAAAGCATCGACGTGCAAAAACATCAAATACCAAAAAAAAAAAAAACAAGCATCAAGTACCAAAACAAACAAGGTGCAGAAACATCAGTTTAAAGAGAGATGCCAAATTAAAACAAGTTTAAAGAGATAAGCTAGTAGTCGCCAATGTTGTAACTTGTGAAACATGAAAATGCAACACCATCTTGTCTTGAGAAACTATAACAAAAAAACGAGTACAACATTAGTCAAGATATCTCATTACCAAATACAACTTTAACACACATGAAATTGCAAAAAATGATGTCTCTTACCTCAATTACGACCCTTAGCTCTTCATTGAGCCCTTACTCATGCAGATTCATTTCTCCAAATTCTGTAAAGTGTAAAAAATATGATCATAATAGTGTATAACTTTGAAAATTAAACTGGAATTTGACAAGGACAAGAGTAACTAACCTCTCTGAAGATCATCTTGGTCTTCAATCTCATCAAGTAGTTGCCCAATGGTTATAGTTTCTCTACTATCCATCCTTATCTCAGACTTCAACCCAAGCAATATGCGACCGTCCACATCTAGCTGTGGTTGACCTTCTTTTTTTGTTGCAACCCAAGCAATATGCTGCTTACAGAATCGCAGATGCTTCTTCAGATTTGAAGTCCCAGATGATGATGCACAACCCATGGACTTGTGACAGTAATGACAATTGCACTTGTCATTAGTTAGTCTTTGATCTTGTGAAGTGGTTCCATACCAACGACCTTGTTTTAAGTGGGAGTCTCAACTTCATCTTCTGTTTCCTCTAGCTGCGCATCCATATCAACATCATCGTCTTCTTCCATGTTTGGAGGATTTTGATTAGAAGCCATCTGTAAAAAGAAGACATCAATTACATTTCACATATATAAACAAAGTAACAAACCCAAAAGAATTCGTATCACATGACACATAATCATATATATAAGCACTAGTGCACAATCACGCACAACACATGAGATTTTCTATCCCAAACAACTCATGCCAATATCGTTGACTAATGAAGTAATAAACAACACATATAAACAATTCTTATCACATATGTCGATAACCCAAATTTCACATCTAAGCAACTAAAAACCAAAATCTCCAAATTGATTTTTTTTTTTTTTTTGAAACCCTAAATCCCCAAATCGATTTCGTAAATTAAACCTGAAATCAAGAGAAATTCGAAATATAAACAAAGAAAACATAGAAGATATGAACTCAATTTCACATCTAAGCAACTAACAACTAAAATCCCCAAATCGTTTTTGAATTTTTTAAGAATCCTAAATCCCCAATCGATTTTTTGTACTTAGAGTCAGAGATACATGGGATCTGTAATGGAAATGAACTAACCTCTGATTGATTTCGTGATGTTGCAGACACTGGAGCCGGCGACAAGCGACGGCTGGAGAGGTTTTTTTATTCCATTTTTTAAAGTGTAAAACTCTCTAAACCTGCTTTAACGAGAGATAGACTTAGAGAAATTAGGGCTGGGAGAAAAAATGACAATTTTAGAGTCTATAGATTGTGTATGTCTATTTTTGTGAAAACTTTATTGTATACATTTATTATATATATGTCGCAGAACATTTTTTATTTGGGTCAACTCTGATTAAAATTCAAAATGTACTTGGTTTAGTCAATAACTTGGTTCTATTCGGTTTGTTCAACAAAATTAAAACCTCTTCAAATAATTTCGGTTATTCGGTTCGGATATTTCGGTTTTCGGGTATTACCCAGAACCGAACCGGTATCCGTGGATCTCTAAAACAAGATCCAATATGTATTTTATGGAGAACCGAAACTGAACCGAACCGGTGATTTTGGGTCGGTTCCCGTTCGGGTATTTCGGTTCTGGTTATTTTGCCCAGGCCGGATTGGATCCATCAAACCTTTTAAGTCTGTGTCTTCTTGCCAATTGCCATGATGGTGTTTCATATCTATGAGACTATGACGTATTTGTACCATAATTCACCGCACGACAAGAATTTAGACCATATCTTTGGATGGGTAGAAGTCAGCCTGGGCTTTCGGGTATTCGGATCGGTTCCGGATCGGATCCGATCGGTTCCGGGTATTTCGGTTTTTGACAATCAGGATCCAAAATGGTACCGAAATTGATTTGGTTCGGTTCCGGTTCGGTTCCTTTCGGATCCGGATCGGTTCGGATCTGATGACTTAAGAACCGGAAAATACCCAAAATAATTCGGTTCTTATTCGGTTCCGGATCCCAATACCCGAAATCCATAAATTATATCCAAAATAACTTCAAAAGTACCTAAAGTTATGAAAAGTACCCGAAAATTTAAAAGATCCGAAATTTTAAATTAAGTGTTCAACAAGCATCATCCATCAAGTACCAAAAAGCATCGACGTGCAAAAACATCAAATACCAAAAAAAAAAAAAACAAGCATCAAGTACCAAAACAAACAAGGTGCAGAAACATCAGTTTAAAGAGAGATGCCAAATTAAAACAAGTTTAAAGAGATAAGCTAGTAGTCGCCAATGTTGTAACTTGTGAAACATGAAAATGCAACACCATCTTGTCTTGAGAAACTATAACAAAAAAACGAGTACAACATTAGTCAAGATATCTCATTACCAAATACAACTTTAACACACATGAAATTGCAAAAAATGATGTCTCTTACCTCAATTACGACCCTTAGCTCTTCATTGAGCCCTTACTCATGCAGATTCATTTCTCCAAATTCTGTAAAGTGTAAAAAATATGATCATAATAGTGTATAACTTTGAAAATTAAACTGGAATTTGACAAGGACAAGAGTAACTAACCTCTCTGAAGATCATCTTGGTCTTCAATCTCATCAAGTAGTTGCCCAATGGTTATAGTTTCTCTACTATCCATCCTTATCTCAGACTTCAACCCAAGCAATATGCGACCGTCCACATCTAGCTGTGGTTGACCTTCTTTTTTTGTTGCAACCCAAGCAATATGCTGCTTACAGAATCACAGATGCTTCTTCAGATTTGAAGTCCCAGATGATGATGCACAACCCATGGACTTGTGACAGTAATGACAATTGCACTTGTCATTAGTTAGTCTTTGATCTTGTGAAGTGGTTCCATACCAACGACCTTGTTTTAAGTGGGAGTCTCAACTTCATCTTCTGTTTCCTCTAGCTGCGCATCCATATCAACATCTTCGTCTTCTTCCATGTTTGGAGGATTTTGATTAGAAGCCATCTGTAAAAAGAAGACATCAATTACATTTCACATATATAAACAAAGTAACAAACCCAAAAGAATTCGTATCACATGACATATAATCATATATATAAGCACTAGTGCACAATCACGCACAACACATGAGATTTTCTATCCTAAACAACTCATGCCAATATCGTGTGACTAATGAAGTAATAAACAACACATATAAACAATTCTTATCACATATGTCGATAACCCAAATTTCACATCTAAGCAACTAAAAACCAAAATCCCCAAATCGATTTTTTTTTTTTTAAAACCCTAAATCCCCAAATCGATTTCGTAAATTAAACCTGAAATCAAGAGAAATTCGAAATATAAACAAAGAAAACATAGAAGATATGAACTCAATTTCACATCTAAGCAACTAACAACTAAAATCCCCAAATCGTTTTTGAAAATTTAAGAATCCTAAATCCCCAATCGATTTTTTGTACTTAGAGTCAGAGATAGATGGGATCTGTAATGGAAATGAACTAACCTCTGATTGATTTCGTGATGTTGCAGACACTGGAGCCGGCGACAAGCGACGGCTGGAGAGGTTTTTTTATTCCATTTTTTAAAGTGTAAAACTCTCTAACCTGCTTTAACGAGAGATAGACTTAGAGAAATTAGGGCTGGGAGAAAAAATGACAATTTTAGAGTCTATAGATTGTGTATGTCTATTTTTGTGAAAACTTTATTGTATACATTTATTATATATATGTCGCAGAACATTTTTTATTTGGGTCAACTCTGATTAAAATTCAAAATGTACTTGGTTTAGTCAATAACTTGGTTCTATTCGGTTTGTTCAACAAAATTAAAACCTCTTCAAATAATTTCGGTTATTCGGTTCGGATATTTCGGTTTTCGGGTATTACCTAGAACCGAACCGGTATCCGTGGATCTCTAAAACAAGATCCAATATGTATTTTATGGAGAACCGAAACTGAACCGAACCGGTGATTTTGGGTCGGTTCCGGTTCGGGTATTTCGGTTCTGGTTATTTTGCCCAGGCCGGATTGGATCCATCAAACCTTTTAAGTCTGTGTCTTCTTGCCAATTGCCATGATGGTGTTTCATATCTATGAGACTATGACGTATTTGTACCATAATTCACCGCACGGCAAGAATTTAGACCATATCTTTGGATGGGTAGAAGTCAGCCTGGGCTTTCGGGTATTCGGATCGGTTCCGGATCGGATCCGATCGGTTCCGGGTATTTCGGTTTTTGACAATCAGGATCCAAAATGGTACCGAAATTGATTTGGTTCGGTTCCGGTTCGGTTCCTTTCGGATCCGGATCGGTTCGGATCTGATGACTTAAGAACCGGAAAATACCCAAAATAATTCGGTTCTTATTCGGTTCCGGATCCCAATACCCGAAATCCATAAATTATATCCGAAATAACTTCAAAAGTACCTAAAGTTATGAAAAGTACCCGAAAATTTAAAAGATCCGAAATTTTAAATTAAGTGTTCAACAAGCATCATCCATCAAGTACCAAAGAGCATCGACATGCAAAAACATCAAATACCAAAAAAAAAAAACAAGCATCAAGTACCAAAACAAACAAGGTGCAGAAACATCAGTTTAAAGAGAGATGCCAAATTAAAACAAGTTTAAAGAGATAAGCTAGTAGTCGCCAATGTTGTAACTTGTGAAACATGAAAATGCAACACCATCTTGTCTTGAGAAACTATAACAAAAAAACGAGTACAACATTAGTCAAGATATCTCATTACCAAATACAACTTTAACACACATGAAATTGCAAAAAATGATGTCTCTTACCTCAATTACAACCCTTAGCTCTTCATTGAGCCCTTACTCATGCAGATTCATTTCTCCAAATTCTGTAAGGTGTAAAAAATATGATCATAATAGTGTATAACTTTGAAAATTAAACTGGAATTTGACAAGGACAAGAGTAACTAACCTCTCTGAAGATCATCTTGGTCTTCAATCTCATCAAGTAGTTGCCCAATGGTTATAGTTTCTCTACTATCCATCCTTATCTCAGACTTCAACCCAAGCAATATGCGACCGTCCACATCTAGCTGTTGTTGACCTTCTTTTTTTGTTGCAACCCAAGCAATATGCTGCTTACAGAATCGCAGATGCTTCTTCAGATTTGAAGTCCCAGATGATGATGCACAACCCATGGACTTGTGACAGTAATGACAATTGCACTTGTCATTAGTTAGTCTTTGATCTTGTGAAGTGGTTCCATACCAACGACCTTGTTTTAAGTGGGAGTCTCAACTTCATCTTCTGTTTCCTCTAGCTGCGCATCCATATCAACATCTTCGTCTTCTTCCATGTTTGGAGGATTTTGATTAGAAGCCATCTGTAAAAAGAAGACATCAATTACATTTCACATATATAAACAAAGTAACAAACCCAAAAGAATTCGTATCACATGACATATAATCATATATATAAGCACTAGTGCACAATCACGCACAACACATGAGATTTTCTATCCTAAACAACTCATGCCAATATCGTGTGACTAATGAAGTAATAAACAACACATATAAACAATTCTTATCACATATGTCGATAACCCAAATTTCACATCTAAGCAACTAAAAACCAAAATCCCCAAATCGATTTTTTTTTTTTGAAACCCTAAATCCCCAAATCGATTTCATAAATTAAACCTGAAATCAAGAGAAATTCGAAATATAAACAAAGAAAACATAGAAGATATGAACTCAATTTCACATCTAAGCAACTAACAACTAAAATCCCCAAATCGTTTTTAAAAATTTAAGAATCCTAAATCCCCAATCGATTTTTTGTACTTAGAGTCAGAGATAGATGGGATCTGTAATGGAAATGAACTAACCTCTGATTGATTTCGTGATGTTGCAGACACTGGAGCCGGCGACAAGCGACGGCTGGAGAGGTTTTTTTATTCCATTTTTTAAAGTGTATAACTCTCTAAACCTGCTTTAACGAGAGATAGACTTAGAGAAATTAGGGCTGGGAGAAAAAATGACAATTTTAGAGTCTATAGATTGTGTATGTCTATTTTTGTGAAAACTTTATTGTATACATTTATTATATATATATATGTCGCAGAACATTTTTTATTTGGGTCAACTCTGATTAAAATTCAAAATGTACTTGGTTTAGTCAATAACTTGGTTCTATTCGGTTTGTTCAACAAAATTAAAACCTCTTCAAATAATTTCGGTTATTCGGTTCGGATATTTCGGTTTTCGGGTATTACCTAGAACCGAACCGGTATCCGTGGATCTCTAAAACAAGATCCAATAGGTATTTTATGGAGAACCGAAACCGAACCGAACCGGTGATTTTGGGTCGGTTCCGGTTAGGGTATTTCGGTTCTGGTTATTTTGCCCAGGCCGGGGTAGAAGCAAAACATTGTAAGTAAGTACCTTTTTAAACAGCGGTTTAATACTTCAATATGGTCAGTATGGCCGGATCTGGGGACAGCCTGATCAAACATTGGTCTATAACCCCCCAAAAATTTTCTTAGTTTATATAGGAAATTTTTGGCCCCCAAATTGCAAAAAAAAAAATTTGTCCTTAAATTGTTTATAGCCCCCAAATTCTCAGATTGGAATTGAAAAGCAGACAAGATAAATATAATTAATATAAAAAAGACAAGATTTCCTTTAGATGACACAAATTTAAATCAGTACAATAAAAAAGAAGAATCTACCACTTTAATTCTTTTTGTTGCTTTATCAACTAGTAGAATAAATATCTGCATATATTCAAATTTTGAAAAACATTTTAAAAACGATTTTTGAAAATTTTTTATGAAAAACATTTTAAAAACTTTTTGAAAAATTTTATGTGTCCAAAACAAACTCAAAACAAATCAAATTTCATTAGTAACGGATGAAGATCCTCCCCCAGACTTATTTCACACTGTCCTCAGTGTGATAAATCTTGGAAAGAATGGTAAAGAAAATAGAAAAGTTGAAATGTTTAAGTGAGCTTATCGTGTTGGAGAGTGCTGCTCGTCTTTTGTGTTTGTTTTTCCTTATTAAAAGCCTGAAATTAAATGAAACAGAAACAAAGCAACGGAAATAGAAAATAAAGGTCAAAGGGAAATAAATAAAATATCAAGAGGGTTGCCTCCCACTAAGCGCTTGTTTCAAGTCATTAGCTTGACATTGTTGCTCGATTAGACTTAACCGGGGTCGTGACACTCCTTGATCTCATCATTGGCCGATGATGGATCAATCAAAAACATCACTTCTCTTTCGTCTTCTCTTTCTTCAGCCAGATATGGCTTTACACGCTGTCCATTCACTGTAAATGAGTTTCCGGTTCTGTCCCACAGGACAATGGCTCCGTATGGCTTGACTTCCTTTATCGTGAAGGGTCCAGACCATCTTGAACGTAATTTTCCTGGAAAAAGCTTAAGCCGAGAATTGAAAAGAAGTACCTTATCGTTAGGAGCAAAAGTTCTATGAATAATCTTCTTATCATGATATGCTTTAGTCTTCTCCTTGTAGATCTTCGAGTTTTCATAAGCATTGTGTCGGATTTCTTCTAACTCATGAAGTTGAAGTAGTCTTCTTTCTCCAGCTGTTTTCAGATTCATGTTCATCTCCTTGATAGCCCATTGCGCCTTATACTCGAGTTCTACTGGAAGGTGGCATGCTTTTCCATAAACTAGATTGAATGGTGTTGTTCCTAATGGTGTCTTGAATGCTGTTTGATATGGCCATAATGCATCGTCAAGCTTGGTAGACCAATCCTTGCGATGAACTGCAGTTGTTTTCTGCAAATTCGACTTGATTTCTCTATTTGAGATTTCAACTTGACCGCTGGTTTGGGGATGGTATGGAGAAGCAACTTTATGTGTAACTCCATTCTTTCTAAGAAGATTCTCGAAAACTCTGTTGATGAAATGCGATCCTCCGTCGCTTATCACAATTCTAGGAACTCCAAAACGCGGGAATATAACAGATTTAAACAGCTTCATGACAACTTTCGCATCATTGGTGGGACTTGCGACTGCTTCTACCCACTTAGAGACGTAGTCTACTGCTACTAAGATATATTGGTTTCCAAAAGAAGTAGGAAAGGGTCCCATAAAATCTATTCCCCAGACATCGAAAATTTCGACTTCGAGAATAAAATTTTGAGGCATCTCATTCCTTTTACTTATGTTGCCCATCCTTTGGCATTTATCACATTGCGATATATAAGCTTGAGTGTCTTTGAACAAAGTAGGCCACCAAAAAACAGCTGGTTAGATCTTTGAAGCGGTTTTGAAGGTTGCAAAGTGTCCTGCGTAAGACGAGCTATGGCATCCGAATAAAATTCCTTCCATCTCTTCTTCAGCCACGCATCTTCGGAATAACCCATCAGCACATCTCTTATAGAGATAGGGTTCATCCCAAAAATAATGTCTTATGTCTTTCAGAAACTTTTTCTTCCTATAACCAAAGAATTGTGGTGGTTCTACATTAGCTTCTAGGTAATTTGCTATGTGCCTAAACCAAGGGGTGTTGAAAGCATCTGCTCTTCGTATGGGTTGACGTGGTGGTGTGGTATTGGCATTGGGGGTAGTATCTATTGCATAGATGTTTTCTTCAGGCAAACTGTCATTTAAAGGCAATCTTTCTTCAACTCGAATTCGTGAAAGATGGTCTGCAACTCCATTATCTGCTCCTTTTCGATCTCGAATTTCGATATCGAATTCTTGCAGTAGGAGGATCCATCTTATCAACCGAGGTTTAGCGTCTTTCTTAGACATTAAATACTTGATTGCAGCATGATCAGTATGAACTATGACCTTAGATCCTACGAGATAAGAACGGAATTTCTCAAATGCAAATACGACAGCTAGAAGTTCTTTCTCTGTTGTAGCATAATTGCATTGAGCCTCGTCTAGAGTTCTGCTTGCGTAGTAGATTACGTGCAGTTTCTTATCTTTTCATTGGCTAAGCACTGCTCCGACTGCATAGTCACTTGCATCGCACATGATTTCGAATGGGAGTTCCCAATCAGGTGCTTGCACGACAGGAGCGGAGACAAGGGCTTTTTTTATCTTATGAAACGCGGCTAAGCATTCATCATTGAACTCGAAGTTCATTTCCTTGCAAAGCAAACGCGTAAGAGGTCTAGCTATTTGAGAAAAGTCTTTTATGAATAGCCTATAGAATCCTGCGTGTCCTAAGAAACTATGAATTCCTTTTACGTTTGTGGGAGGTTGTAGGCTGGTCATGACTTCGATTTTAGCTTTGTCAACTTCAATACCTTTTCCGGAAATTCTGTGCCCAAGCACGATTCCGTCTCGTACGATGAAGTGACATTTTTTCCCAATTTAATACTAAATGCTTATCTTCACATCTTTGCAGAACTTTACCTAGGTTGGCTAAGCATTTTTCAAAAGAAGATCCATAGACGGAGAAATCGTCCATGAATACTTCCATGAAATCCTCAATAAAATCTGTAAAGATCGACATCATGCACCGCTGGAAGGTAGCAGGTGCATTACACAATCCAAAAGGCATACGTCTGTAAGCGAACGTGCCATATGGGGTAGCTAATCTTTGATCTTCTGGGCGAATAGGAATTTGGAAAAACCCTTTAAACCCTTTAAACCCAACTGGGTAACTACTCAAACATACTGTAACAAAGCATCATAAACGAAATTGAAAGTGCAGGAAACTAAAGAAAAGAAGGAAGAAGAACGAAGAACAGAGTTGCAGGTGGAGGCGCGATGATGCTGTCCAGCGGCGGCTCCTTCTTCGGGATCGACGGCGGTGGCCTCCTCTCTAGGGTTCCACGAAATCTCTCTCTCTCTTTCTATCTTATGTCGTCTCCACGCCATTAGGAATGACCTAAAGGGGGTATTTATAGCTTCTGGGGTGGTTGTGGACACTTAAGGCTTCAAAAATAACGAAAGGAATTGATCTGGGCTTTAATTAAGTCGTCGGGAAAGTGAACGACCAAGTTCCTCGGTCGCGGTGGCTCTACCCGCGGGAAAACAGGTGTTGGCCGCGGTCCCGGCTCATGCTCTCTTCCGGAACTGCATTTTCTATCATTCTTGCATCGGGAGTATCTGAAGATCTAACCGTTGGATTGTCTCCAAACCAAGTGCATTAGAAAGCTGGTTGGATCCTCTATGTTGTCTCAAATTTTGGGGGTGATCAGACGGTGAGAAGGTCTTCATCGCTTATCATACTTCTGACGGTATGCATTTATCCAAAATTGCTCATTTGTTCCAAATTGCATATCTTTTGCCCAAATTTCCTGTAAAGTCTTTTGAAACTCTAAAACATTGAAAATATATTAAAAAAATTTGAAAACAGAGTTAAAACACCTGCATAAGACATAATTATGATCCATAAAAGTGGTCAAAATACGGTGTTATCAGTAAACCTCCAATTAATGCAGGTATGTCCAAATCGGGTAAGTTAGGAATAACCCGATTTGTAAACTGAATAGCTCCTTTGTTTGGACTCTGAGTGGGATGATTCCACTTCGGGCGTTCTGTAATTGAGCTAAAAATGATGTTCCAAGTGTTCATTAGGCTGGACCAGTTGTTCTTGGACTTCATTTGGCCTGGACAGGGCTCGTAGCTCTTCTCGGGTCGAGTATAATCTTCAGTAGATTGGTGGCCTCCTCTCTGGTTTGGTCCGGTTAAGATTGAGTGGTCTGATGGCTTTTTGGTCATGGGATATGATTCTAGATAGAACAAATTAATTATATTTTTCTCTCCTTTGCCATTAACTTGTCCAAGAAGAGATATCATCTCTCTTTTACCCTTGGCTAGACTCTCATGTCCGTATCACCTAGTTATTCCAAGTGTTGAGTTCACCACGGGTTGTCTTGATGGGTGGGTGTCCGCATAAAGTTCCACTGATGTTTAAATTATCAACATACGCTGAAATTATAACAAATATTTGTCCATGTCTCTTTATACAGATGTATGGATTAATAGGATCATTCTTATACCATTCTCTTAACAAGTACTCAATAAAGCGAGTGTACCACATATGCTCTTATTGTTTCAATCCATAAAAGGATTGATTGAATTTTATGTGGTACTGTTCTCGAGAACTAGGATTTGCTGCCTCTGGCAATTTAAACTGTTTTGGAACTTTCATACAATATCATTATCCAATGGTCCATGTAAGCAGGCAACATCCATTAAATGTAAATCAAGTCCTTCTTTCATTGCCAGACTGATAATTAGAAACCTAAACGTTGTCGCATCTAGTACAGAAGAGTATGTCTCTTCAAAATCAACCAGGTCTTTGTGAGAATCTTTGTACAATTAAACGTGCTTTGTATCTCACAATCTCACCATTTTTATTTTTTTCTCAAAGACTCATTTATGGCCTACTGGTCCAAAAACTTCTCTCTTTGAAAGAGATTTAAAGCGGTATCTATTGCTTCATTCCATTTTGGCTGATCACTTTGTTGTGTACACTGTGCAATAGACTTTGGTTCATGATCCCCATTTTCATCCATAACATCAATTGCTACATTGCATGCAAATATATCATTGACACCAATTTGTTTTCGGTTCCACTTTATCTTAGACATAACATAATTAGTTGAGATCTCCTCATTATCAGGTAACTAGATTCCTTTATTTGTCATGTTGATGTAGGAACCAAGGGAAATGGATCCTAGATGGATCATAGAGATGTTGTTTCTGGACTAAGGTCACTCTTAACAGATCCAAAGAGAGGGAAGATGGAACAGAAGTGATAAATCTATGGAGACTCTTCATCTGGACTAAGGTCACTCTCTGAAGAACCCAAATGGTGAATGGGTAGATGGGTAGAATGATGGACACCACACAGATCTGAGGAATGATCTATGATAAGTCTGGAACACTCTAAGCTTCAAAGAATCTCACACAAGAAGGTTAGAGGTCGAGTTCTTCAGTCTCAGAAAAGGAAAGGAAAAAACCCTCATTTTATTTCATTCCAAAATATAATGTTTTACAAGCTGAGAAGAGATTTTATATATAGTCTGGCAGCTGGTGGCCTTCTAGGATCGAGTATAGGTTAGAAATAAAAGGACTCAACTTGCAAAAATAACAGACTCGAAAAAGACTTAAAAAAAGGACTTTTAGACTTCTAACGGAAACATTTATGTAAAATGCAAAGAAAAGAAGCTGTCAATTATTCAAATTGAAATACATACCTTAGCTTATATGAATAAGTGCTCCTTGATGATTTAAGCATCATGATCCTTCTTTGAAATGGTAAACTCATACATTCATAATTTCACTTGTTTAGCATGTATTATAGTCATTGAATAGTGTCCCATGCATGCATTTTAGATTAGTTTCTTAGTGTTTCAGCTTTGTTCTAGCTTAAATAGGAATTTCATTAGGTCTAAGTGAGTCTTGCATATTTCGAGTGTTATTAAATATTATTGGAGCACAAATGATACTTGGAGACAAGCCAGGCCGGTGTCCGGTCTCACTTCCTCATACTCCCCTGAAGAAAACTCCAAACCGAGCTACTTTGGACCAGTGCAAGATTGCCAGTATTCATTTTCATTTCGCCGAACAAACAGCGGACATCACACCGGGCAAAATCTGATGAGTGTAGACATCTTCCTCCAGCTCTCTCTCCTACACCAGTCTCCACACTAGAGGATTCTTGTCAGGAGCTAATAGGGCGGCACACCCTTTAGGAAGCTTGACTGGGTCAAAACCCGGTTGGTTCCGGGTTGACCCGATCTGAAAACACTTATTATGTAAGTGATTTGACCTAATATCCTTTGAAACATCCTTTATTTTCTCTAGAACTTGCTTCTTCGCTGAAAAAAGATACTTGTAAGAGATATCTTCTATTTTCTATCTATTTTTTCAGAGCTTGAATTTGTTTCTTACCATCTTTCTACCTTTCTTAATCTCTAATCATGCTTAACATCACTTCTTGCAAAGGAAATATTGTCTTCAAGTATGATTAGTGAATAGTCTTTTATTAAGTCTTACGTGCTAGTTTATGGTGTTTAGGTGTTAAGGTGCTAGATTATTCTTTCCCTTTTCTTATTTGGCTGTGCTCTATGCTAGATCTTTCATAATCAGCTTGATCTAGACCTAAGGCCTTTCATGCACCAAAAGTGTTTAATGAAATACCTGAAACCAAAAATGTTTGATGAAATACCTGAAATAGTCTTCTAAGAGTTAAATGCTTTGATCACATGAGAATGATTGTTTGAAGATTAAATGGCTTGTTAGAACTAATTCTTTATGCTTTTTGATCATTGTTGCATTAATTAATGAGAGTTAGATCTTGCTAATGATGATTAAGAATATGATTAATGTCTTGAGAAAGAATTGGTTTTTTAAGTTTTCTATGCTAAAAAGAAATGTCTTTTTGAATGCTCTAGCATCATAAACTAGTATTGAAAGCACCCTAATCAATTATCACACCTAGAGGCTTAGCTTTTATAACTTTGAGTTAATCTCTGTTAAGTTGTTAGTTGTTTGCTTGATCATTGTCTTTGCTTGCTTAGTTTTAATCATTTGGTCTTCTTTGTTACATAACTCACCTTCTTTGACTTGGATGTAGCCTGTTTCTTATAATTTAATATTGCAAGGACATGAGCTTGTTAAGGAATTGAACCTAGTGAAAAACCAACTATCATAAACACAACAACTTCTTTATGTCCTTGTCTCCTCGACAAACCGGCGTCACCAGAGTTGTTGGAGCCTTGAGCAGAATTGTCGAATCCTTGAGCAGACTTATAGGAGGGTTGAGCAGAATTGTCATGCTTTATAATTGAGATGAGACTTTTCACTGACTTGTTGAACTTCTCTCTCAAGCGTTTGTTTCCTGCTCTTGTCCTCGGTTCTTGCTCTATGGCTGGAACGTTGGTGGCTTATTGAGCTCTGGATATACTGATCCTGATGTCCACATCACATATCTAAGGTCTCATCTTGAGATCCTTAAAAAAATATTTACTTCCTCGGGTTCATCAATGCCAATTACTGCTCATTTTCTTTTCCAAATAATCTTATCTTTGGAAACAGGCTTACCATGCTTCAGGCATGCCTCAGACTCACTAGCGGTTTGATTCTATCCTTCTTAGAGATTTATTGTATCTGGACCATTTACAGCTGGTCTATGTGACCTTATCAGTCTATTTGGGTCAGTAAATGCGTCCTGCAATTGATTCGCTAAACTCTGTAAATTAATTATCTTCTGGAGTTCTATTTTACATTCTTTAGTCTCAGAATCAAGATAAGACAATGACAATTCATTCCAGAATATATATTTTTCCAGCTGTTTATTTTCTCTCCCTAATGTTGGAAAGACTGATTCATTAAAATGACATTTTGCAAATCGAGTCTTTAATAAATCTCTTGTGGATGGCTCTACATACTTAATTATCGATGGAGTATTATATCCATCATATATCCCAATCTCTTTTGAAGTCCCATCTTAGATCACTATGGTGGGAAATTGGAACATATACAACACATCCAAAAACATTCAGATGAGAAATATTTGGTTTCTGACCCAATATTGATGTGGATATTGACACTGATGAAGACCCCAATCAAATGCCGGTGGTTCGAGAAGGTCCCGTGACTAGGTCTAGGGCAAAATAACTTAAGAAAAGGTTTGGAATTGCCATACAAACCTTCATCAATGGACTAGAACTAGACAATCCATTCTTGGCCAAGACAAAGTTGCCTGATTCATTTTTGCCCGAGGAAATCCTGGACGAGACCAAATTATCCAAGGCAAATGTGCCTCAATATGACGATGTTCTAAACAACTGAATCACCAATAAGGCAGGTGACATTCCTTTTTCTGATTTCAATTTTAAAGCTAACAGTTCAAGTAGAATTAGATTTGTACATGTAGATTTGACGCACAGCCAAACGGTATTGGCCCAGCGCAAACCAGCCACAATAAGTTGGCCGACCTAACAAACCCAGACGAGTTATTTCCAGTCCAACTCTGGTCAGGAAAAAAGTGAATTATCCTGAGCCGATTATGAGATTGTTGGTGACATGCCTCCCAGAATCACTATTTTGGCGGAGGAGGAACTTGCTGAAGAATTCAACCGAATGAGCTTGAACAAGATCTTCTGATGATCCCAAAGTATAAGTGTTGTTTGCATGTAATGAAACACAAGAAACCAGGAGAACAGCATGGGATACTCCAATGCCTTCATCAACAAGCCAATTATGGCCCGAGAGAGACCAAGAAGGGCAAGAAGAAGAAACGGAGACTGAGGAAGAGGAAAAGCTTGAAGATGAAGATTCCCCTAGCCTTGAAGACTCAAGAGAAGACTTCAATGACCAGACACAAGCCCATGACTGGTATATTCATAATTTACTACACCTAAGCATGCATTTATCTTAGTCTTTGTGTCTTTTTCCTTATGTTTGTGTAGTTCTTCTCTATGTTTTGCATTCATATAGAGTTTAGTGTGTTTTAGATAATTTTCAAAAGATTATCTGATAACACCGTATTTTGACCACTTTTATGGATCGTTTTGAAATACTTTTTCTATGTTTTTTATTGCTTTCAAGTACTTTTATTATGTTTTTCTAGTATTTGTAGTCATAAGGCTCTTTTCAGGAAATTTAGGGAAAAGCTCAACAAAATGGATAGAAGACCATATTTTCAGCTCAGAGTCAAACCGTCAGAAGTTCACCCCCGATTGAAGGCCTTCTCACCGTCTGATCCAGCTCAAATTTGGAGATATCAAACATGGAACTATCAGCTTTCCAGAACAATTTACAGATTGGCAATCCAACAGTTCAATCAAAAGTTACACAAAAAGCAAGATGTCCCATAAACCAGCCGGCAAGCATTTTCACCCGCGGCCAACAGTCACTTTACCATGGTCAGAAGCTACCCGACCGCGGCCAAGCATCCATTCTCCGCGGACACGCACTTCCCGACCGCAGCCAGCCATCTCCGAGTTAGAAGGCCCATTTCTGAAGCCCAAACCATTTTTGCAGCCTCAATTCCGGAACCCTAGACACCATGGAGCATTAGAGACTATAAATACTTATCATTTAGGTTGTTTTTAGGGGAGACAGAATACTTTAGAAGAGATTCAACTTTAAGCTTTTGTTTTTAGGTTTAGGGAGAGAGAGATCTATCTCTTGAACCCTTGTTCTTTCTTTTTCAATTTCGATTATTACTCTATTTTTTAATACTATGTTTTTAATTTCGTTCATCATGTCTGAGTAGTTTTATTGTTGGGTCAAAGGGATATTTGATGGGGATATATATGTTCGATGAGGATTCCATGAGCTATTGAAGCCGAATCTTAGAACTTTTTCTTCTGAATTTACCTTTAATGCATGAGAGTAGCGTCATGAACTACAATCTGATCCAGATGCTTGGTGACACGAAAGTGTTCATCCGGTGTCAGATGTAGTTTGGGAGAGCAAAACAAACATAGGAGTGGAAACCTACCTATGCACCATCTCGAGCCTCCATACATCAATATAAGTTGTTCCATTTGTATATTGTCTTTGCAGGTGGTTTCAACGACAAATTTGGCTAAGAACAGAACCAAAACGACATCATCAAAATTGTTTTAGTTTACGAGTTTTTACTTTCTATATTTGAACTTTAATGGAACGATTTGTTGTTTTTAACCTAGGTTTTGCTTCGGGTAGTTTTTCTTTAAAAGTCTTGTTGTTTTTGACTCTTTTATTTCTTTGAGTGAAACCCTAAAAGGTTCAAGTTGAGAGACTGTTTGTAAAGTCCCTTTGCAGCTATGTAGTTCGATACATTTTGACATATCAATAAAAACGCTGCACTTTCTTAGTGTTCTGCCGAGAAAAATTCTCTATCTTGTTTATGTATGATTAACTTAGGCTTGAATCTTGTACCATATCAGAGACTTATCACCCCTCTGTGTTGTACCTTAATCAATCTTCAGTTCTTCACACCCCTTGTTTCGATCATACACGAGAGAAGTGACCACCATCGTGTTAGATCTCCATCTTTGACCATTTATCGATCATATGAGAGGGCGACCGCCTCGCTCTGGTTCAACCACATCTATCATTTATATAAGCTCACCACCGAGTCTTATATCAAATATCAATTGTGATGGGGAAAACTTATTATTACTTGTTGGCCTGATGCAAATTAATTTTGCTGCATATTAATTTTACTGACAGTTTTAATTTCGTGAGAAATGGTCTAGCAATCAACTGCAACTGCTTAGTAAGCAATTCAGCAAAACCATTCTATGTATGAACATGTACTATCGGATGTTCAACACTTATCCCAGTGGACATGCAATAATCAGTAAAGGCCTGAGACATGAATTCACCAGCATTATCAAGATGAAGTGCCTTTAATGAAAAATCTGAAAAAATATGCTTGTAGTGTAATTAATTGAGCAAGTAGCCTCGCAAATGCCAAGCTGTGGGTCGATAACAAGGATACATGTGACTATCTAGTCAATGTGTCAGCTAGAACCATATAGTATCTAAATATTTCACACAGTGGGTGAATCGGCTGACAAATATCACTTTGTATTCTTTCAAGAAAAAAGAATCGATTCAAAATTGATCTTGGCTGATGATGGCCATCTGATAAGCTTGCCAAGTGAATATGCAGCACATGAGAAGTCATTGGGAAGAATCGAATAGTTCTTTAATGAATGTCCACATGAATTCATTATTATTTTTGCATTATTATCGAACCGGGATGGCTAACTGGTCATGTCAAACAGTTAAGTTTTTAGTAAACTTCTGGTTTACTATTGCATTTGCTTCAGTCGTACTAATTCTAGTATAGCAAAAATCCTGTAACATGTAGGTAATTTTTTCTACAATATTTTTAGAGCTTTGGATAATACTTGCAATATGTAGGTATTCATCATTTCTTTTGCTCATAGTCTCCATATGATATCCATTTTTCTGGATATCTTTAAAGCTCAATAAAATTTATCGAGACTTGGGAGATTACTCATCAACAATTTCAAATTATGTTCCCATAGGCAATAATATATCTTTGCACTAGCCGATATTGTACTCATACTGACTTCTTTCATTTTCAAATGAGAGAAATATCTCATTTTTTTCAAATTAGTGTGACTAGTTGCATTATCTGTCAAACATAAATCTTCACCATTTATTATTATTCGTCAAATAAAGAAAAAAATCATAATCATATAATATATAAAGGAAAATCAAATTCAACCATGTATAAAAGAACATCAATTCATAAAATGAAAAATGAAAACCAAAACCACGAAATCAGGAAATAAAATTTTATAACCATGGTTGAATCTAAAAATCACTTTTTTATCATCATGGGCGAGAAAATCAGCAATTGTCAGGTGAGTTGTATCACTATATTCAAAGTCATCTTTGCCATCTTCGTACCATATTTGTTTCTATTTTCTTTCCTTTTTCTTCAATGATTATTGAGAAAGTTCAACAAAATGTTTTGGTGTAGGACACATACGAGCTCAATGGTCTTTTGCTTCCCAATGGTAACAATTATTATCATATGTTGCTCTCTCTTGTTTGTTACCATCTTTCCTTTCCCACTTCTGGTGAGAATAAGGTTTTTTGAAAGAAACTCGGCTTCAACCTCGACAATAATCATGTCTATGTTCACAACCATGACCACGTCAATAGCCATTTTCTCAGACACATTCACATGGTTTTGTTCTTTCTTGTCATAGGATGTTACATTCACTTCAGGGAATGAAGCTGAACCTGTTGGACGTCGAAATTTTTTTCATCAATAGCCCGTTATTCTGCTTAGCCACTAATATTATTTAAATTTTAGAAAAAAGTTCCGCACACATAATAAATATGTTATGTGATAGATATTTCTTAATTGTTTTACTTTCGCTTGAATGTGTATCAAATGTTGGTATTTTCCATTATCAACTCAAACTAGGGATTAACCCACGCGGTAGCGCCGGGGATATTTTTTTAACCTTCAATTACGTTAAATAATTTTTCAAAAACAATAATTTTGCAAAAACAATAATTTTGTAAAAACAATAATATTTTCTTTAAAAAAAATTGTTATTTTGTGAATTCTCACTACAAAAAAAGTGAATATTATTACAAAAAAAAATTGTGACTAATTGTTTTGTAACAATTTTGTGATGATTTTCATACAAAATTGTGACAAAACTATTTTGTCATAAAATCGTTACTATTTCATCATAATATTGTGACCAAATTAAAAGTAACAAATTTTTGTCACTCTTCGTAACATAATTGTTACAAAATATATAATCACAAATATTGTTACAGATTTACGACTAAATTTAGTAACTAAGTTATACGATTTTGTGACTAAACTTAAGTCACTCACAATTACAATACAATAATGTTGTAAGTTGATCGTCACAGTTAGTCACGGTTTTAATAACTTTTGTGTTTAGTCATAGATTGTAACATAGCTGTTCCCACTTTTTGATAAAATTAAAATTACATATAAATTAAAAAATAAATAAGAAAATAGCTTTAATTATGAAAAATTACATATTACCATCAGTTAGCCACCAATTTATTTCAATAGCCATGAAAAACCACTAATTAGTGGCTAGTGTATGGCCAATCTATAGTTAATTAGCAACTGTTTTAATCGGTGGCCTGGTTGTTTAGCAATTGTCATGCCACTAAAATGGTAGTGGCAAAGATGACCATTGTATTTCAGTATCGAAATTGGTTGCTAGTTTCAATTTTGTGGCGACAGCCAATTGATGATAAATTTTTTAGTCATTTATGGATGGCTACAGATTTTATATAGCATATAATCATTTTTGGTGACAAAATTCCAGTTATTATAGTAAAAATTAATATGTTAGTCATATCATATATGGCAATCATCGTCACTATGTTAATCATCACAATATTATTCTATAATATTATATATCAAAATTTGGTTTGGTTGGATAATGGAATATATGTTATGATTTATGAATTGTAAGAAAAGTATGATTGGATGAATTAATTAGTATTATAAATTTTATTTTCAATGTGAATTTTATTATCTCGTAATCATCATCACTTATATTATATGGTAAATTGCATAAATGGAAAATATAAAAGGTTTGGGGTTTAAGTTATTGCAACAATTTTTTTTTTTGAAAATATGTTAAATTATATTAAAAAAACTGTCTTCTTTACATTTTAGATCCTAGAGATTAAAAAGAAAGAAGTATGGTTACATCCAACTAAAAACCGATTGCTGTTGAAAACACTTTATCTCCTTCAGCGTCGCGAAGCAAACCAGATTTCCATACCATCCTTGTAGCGAGCATCACCTGCAAGTCGCAAGGAGCTTAAGCGATTCCGTACAGTCTTATCCACCATGTGTGTTAGTTTTTCAGCTTGAACAGGAGGATCTCCATGTCGTCGTGCATTGCACTCCTTCCAAACTAAAGTCAAGGCGATTTGCAGAATATGTCGTCGTGCATTGCACTCCTTCCAAATTAGGCAGAGTATTCGACGATAGCAGAAGTAGAAGTTCATCCCAACGACATGTATAATGATTGCAGAGCAGACCTCGAGTGAGTTTTTGCCATATCTGCCTGGAGTAGTGGCATTCGAAAAATAAATGTTCCCTCGTCTCCCAATGATCTGAACAGAAAACACAAGAGGTATTGATTCCTGGATCCCAGCTTGCCATACAAGCACCTGTTGACAAGCGATTTAGCATCGCTAGCCACGTTATAAATGCGCATCGAGGAGTTGCGTTTTTGAACCACACCATCGAGCTCCAAGCTTTCCGAGGTGCTCTGTGTCGAAGGTGATGCCATGTGTGCTGCGATGAAAAGCTTGGCCTGTATAAACCATTTTTTCCCCGCCATAAAGCCATGTCTTCCCTCTGATTTCTCCTATCTTTTGTATCAAGGATAGCAACCTCAAAGGAGTTGAAAACATCTCTGCGATGCCGTCTGCGTCTGTGAGTCCGCCATACATCAGCTAGAGACGAATGAGCAGGAATACCGAAAGAAATAAACCCCTGAGTGCCTGCTATATCAATAAGCCGACCCAGGGAGCTCCATTCATCAAACCAGAAAGATGTCAGCTCCCCATTGTTAACCTCAATTCGATGGAAATTTTTTGCAAGCGGACGAAGTTTAAAATCCGTTTCCATATCCAGGAAGCTTGAATCGGCGAGTTTGGAAGAGACCAAAAGGACTTTCCACGCAGAATATATTCCTTAACCCACATTGTCCATAGCGATGTACAATTCGATAGCAGTTTCTAAATAATTTTGAGACAGCAGACAGTATTAGCCTCAGAAAGAGATCTAATGCCCAAACCGCCCTCCTCCTTTGGGCGACAAACATCAAGCCAGGCAACCTTGGCTTTCTTAGTACTGAGAGCTGGCCCTGACCATAGAAAAGCACTACAAATGGATTCAACTTCTTTGATACAACTTCTTGGAAGCTGAAATGCACCCATCCAAAAATTTGTTAAGCCAAATATGACCGATGCCAACAGTTGCAAACGACCTGCAAAGGAGATGTGCCTAACCATCCAGATACTCACTTTGCTTCTAATCTTCGCTATTAATGGTGCATAATCAGCTTTTGTCATCTTCTTCGTCATCAGCGGGAGACCCAAATAACGAACAGGTAGAGTTCCAGTGGCAAAAGGAAATCTGTTTATGATTGAATCCCGAACATCGTTCGATACTCCAGACATGAATAAAGTTGACTTCTCCAAGCTTATACAGAGACCAGAAAATCGTGCAAACTCATCAAAAACGTCAACAACCCCCTCAATCGATCGGAGTTTGCCATCAGTGAAGACCAATAAATCATCGGCGAAGCACAAATGGGTAAGCTTGATCTGGGAACAATTCGTATGATAACCAAATCTGTTCGCTGCAGCTGATTGGTCTAACATCTTCGATAAGACATTCATACAAAGTACGAATAGATAAGGAGACAGAGCACAACCTTGCCGTAATCCTCTGGCACTCTGAAAGTACCCAGCTAATTCACCATTGACTTGTACCAAAAATGAAGCGGTCGATACACAGAGCTGGATCCAGTGGACAAAAGTATCCGGAATATCCAGAGCTTGCAAAACATTCAACAGGAACCTCCATTGCACCGTATCAAATGCTTTTGCAATATCGATCATCATAGAGCATCGAGAGGGGCCTGTGTCTTTATGGTAGTCTTTAACAATCTCGGAAGCAAGAAGGACGTTCTCAACCAAGAGACGGCCTGAAACAAAAGCTGATTGATTTGGGGTGATGATATTCGACAGTAACTTCTTCAACCGATTTGCTAAAATTTTTGATATCACCTTATATAACACATTGCAACATGATATGGGACGGTAGTCTTTCCTCTCTTTTGCGTCTTTCTTTTTCGGGATAAGAGCCAAAATCGTAGAGTTTACTCCTTTTGGCATAAACCCAAATCTGAAAAAAGACTGGATCGCTATCGTTACATCGTGCCCTACTTTAGACCATGCTCCCTTGAAAAATTCTGTCGTATATCCATCCGGTCCTGGCGATTTGTTGTTTGGCATAGAGAAAACCACCTTTTTAATTTCTTCCTCCGTTACCTCGGAAACCAGCTGCTCTCTCTCCAGAGGGGAGCACTGCGTATTCAGCAGTCCCTTGAGAAAGTCCACCCCTACTTCTTGGAGACCCACAGGCGAATGACTAAGAAAATCCCGAAAATGTCTCTTTGCTTCACCTTTGATGTCTACAGGATCTGAAAGCACCAAACCATCTTTATTCACGATTTCCTTTATTTGATTCTGAGCTTCTCTAATACAGACCGCGTGGAAAAAGACTGCATTGCTTTTGTCACCCACATTTAGCCAATGCAGTTTTGATTTCTGCTTCAAATACCCTTCTTCTAACTCTGAGAGATGCTCCCATGTGGCCTGAGCAGTTGTTTCAGCTTCCATGGTTTCAGCTGTCGAGCTCACCGCATTTTCAGTTTGCTTCTTACATAAGTCTGTATACGCTGCCTTAGTGCGTTTGGATAAATCGCTAAACCGTTGCTTAGACATCTCCCTCAGCGTCGGTTTAAGATTTTTGAGCTTCTTTGTCAATTTGTGCATCGCAGCCGTCGAGTGGAACAAAGCATCTGTCGTCTCCCAATATTGCTCAAGTTTCGGAAGGAATTCGGGCATCTTAGTGAGTTGATTAACAAATTTAAAAGGTTTCTTTACACTCTCCTGTTTATTATCCAGATAGAACCGACCTCGCAGATGGTCTGAGCAACCCCCAGCTTCAAAGACAGAGTAAGAATGCATGTATGTTAAGAGCCAGTCTTCATTCATTAAAACCCGATCAAGCTTTTTGTGGATGAGGCCTTCTTGCCTTTTATTGCACCAAGTAAACCAAGGTCCATTCATTCCCATATCCACCATGTTACAGTAACTAACAACATCCTGAAAGTCCAGCGAGCCCTGAGTATTAGCGATACCAGAATCTACATTCGAGTGATCATCCTCATCTAAAACTTCATTAAAGTCTCCACAAACCAACCATCGTCGGCCTCTACAAGCAGTTGCATGCAGATCTTTCATCTCCTCCCAAAGGGACCTGCGCTCAGAAGCCGTGTTTAAAGCATAAACAAACGAGCAAATGATGCTCTCATCCTGACCAGCAAGAGCTATTTCGCATGAGATCATTTGTTCGCTTTTTTGAATAATAGTCAGCTGAATATCCTTCTTCCAAACAACCCATATTCTCCCTAGTTGATTGTATTCATAATTGGATACAAACGACCAATTCGGAAAAACCCTGGAGACAATCTTCTCACTGTTCATCTCCTTTACTCTAGTTTCCAAAATGCAGCCAAAAGAAAAGCCATTTCCTTGCACCCAATCTGTGACCACTGAATGCTTGGAATATTTATTAAATCCGCGAATGTTCCAAAAAAAACCAGTCATTGAGATTGGTTTTTATTGGGACCCCGAGTATTCTTCCCCCCAAGCTTGCGAGTGGATTGTCGCTGTTGCTGCGGGTTCACTACGAATTTGTGCGCCAATTTAGCAGCTCTGGTGAGTAGAGCTCGATTTCCCGGATCACCTGTAGCAGGGAAACCCTTTCCATTCTGCACCAACTGTTCGCCAACCGCTTCGTCATCCCCTTTCGAGATGGCCATAGAATCGCCATCATTCATTTTGGCTTCATCGATTTCACCCTCTTCCGTGTCTGCTGCATCCACTTCCTCATTCGCATCTGTCAGAGCTAAGAACCGAGAGCCATTCGATTGCGTTACAACGTCTGGCTCCACATTTTTCCCCTTCTGATTTCGCAACGTTTTTGTAGGAGAGATCCATTCAGTTTCACCGTCAACAATCTTTGTCGGACTCTTCTCCTTCCCGCCAAGTGAGAGAGCTCGACGAACCGAGTTAGTACTGGTCGTTTGTGTAGCTTCTTGTTGTTTCTTTGAGACAGAAGACAACAGTGAGCCAATAACCTTCTCAACATTTACCCCGTGGTTCCTTTCCACTGACTTTTCCATTGGCTTAGCATCGGTTCCACCGGCTTTATTCGCCCCCGGCGTTACAGGCCTAGTTAAGATCTTCACCTGCTTTGGCTTGGATTTGCACTCACTCCCCTCATGTCCCCATCCTCCACATATCGTACAGTGCGGTGGCAACCACGGGAAAGTATAAGAGATTTCCACCTGCTTTGCTTCAATCTCGAAGCAATGTGATGATGGCAGGGCTTTTGTCAAGTCAACATCAACTAAGATCCGAGCAACATCAAACTCCTTAACCCATACGGTATCAGGATGCAACTGCTTTGGTGTACCCACTGGGCTAGCCAAGTAGCTTAATCCTTTCCAATTATACAAATTGTGAGGCACGTTTTTAAGTATAACCCATAGGGGTATCGACTCCATCACCGGTTGAGTTTCCTCAGCCACCGGACTCCATCTTGACACAATCATAGGGACATTTTTGATGTTCCACATTCGTCTCCGCAGAACCCTTTCTCGTATTCCACGATCTTTGATTTGAAACTCACTGTTGTCTCATTGACAACAAATACCTCGACCTTTTCTTTCTTATCACCAAGGCACCAGATTTTATTCACAATCATGTGAATTGAACCAACGTGTGGTGCAGTTTTCAAAAAATTTCCCAGAATGCAGTCATCCCACAAAGGCGCTTCATCGAGAAGATTTTCGGGAACCCGAAACACCCTCACACCATCAATCTCCTTCTCCTCCAAATCGTACCTTTGGAGAACATCTCTGCTTTTCACCCGATCAGACCACGTCCTTCCCTTTTGGATGATCTCAGTGTCAGAACCCTTTTCTGTGACAGAATCAGGTTTTGGGTCCGTTTGCTTGCTCGAGCTCTCCGCCAAATCTGGCAACACCATGCCTAGCACTACATCCATCGATTTGTGCACCTCCGATGTAGCCAGATTCATCAATTCCAGCTGCACCCCTAAGCCCATCTCTTCCACACGTTTCGGATCTGTAACCCCCGCTTCAGATGCCTTCACTGCTATCTCCTTCACCAACGCTTCCTCCACCATCTTCTCCGTCATACCATCGCTCACCGGTGGCGGGGGGACCTCCTTTCCCTGCGCCGCCATGGCCGCCGAGCCCTTGCTTGGGCTGGAAGGAGCTAAACCTAGAATCGTCTTTTGAGTCTCCAAATCGCCTGCTGACGTGTCACCTTTTTCAAAAGCAGAACAAAGGAACATCACTATACCCATTATATTATGATAAAATAATGTCATCGTTGGACATTGCAACAATTTTAATGATAACATAGTTATATTATGTATTAACCATGATATGGTTCAATGACTCCAAATGACATATATTTATCTTTAGTTTCACAGTTCACTAATTTGAATAAATGTTGCTAACTTTATAATTTAATTGATTTTAATGTTAATTTTATAAATTAATTTCATTTATATTTTTAATAGCTTCACAACCACAATTACAATTCATTTTAGTTTTAAGAAAAAGTAACTTTTCAAAATCATAATCATAACTGAATATCAACATGATCCTAACATGAACATAAGTGTATGAATGAAAAAGACAAGTTTTGGGGGTTAGGGTATGGAGGTGGCTACCAAATTTGGTAGTTAAATAAAAAATATCGGTAAGAAAACGAAATCCAGTTTTTAAAGTTTTTGAGAAGTTACTCAAATATGGGCACGTTTATGAAATTTTGACAACCGGGAAAATTCCCACTAACTAAAATTTCCCCACTAGATCCTTTTCTCTATTGCTTGCTGACCTCTCTCTCATACCTGTGCAGAACGCGAAACGTCAATATAGAAAAACTATTTCGAATAAGAGCAGCGCGCGGTAGAGAAAGTATCATGAAGGCCATTTCGCTTTCCGATTCAGCGCCGCTGGTTTCGGAAGAGACCGGCGGGGAGATTCTCGGCGATGGGGTTGTTAAGGGAGGTGGTAATGGTGGGGGTTATGGTTAACTGATGGATTTGTGTGTTTTGTGTGTTTCATTGATCTTCTGAAATTTCGGATCTAGTAGCTTTGTAGCGGTTTACATGCGTGTCTATCTGTGTCGTGTTCAAATTTTCTTAGGGTTTTGTTCGTGTTGATAGTGTACTGCTTGTTGTGCTTATGATGTTTTCTGGTTATGTATCTGACTGTCTCGTACTATGTTTTTCCATGGTGGCTTTAATTTTTCAAGGATGATTTTGAAATCTTCTTTTCTGGGTATGGATTGAGCACTAATCTAGGCTTCTGAATATGTGTTTATCTATGTCTCTAGTGCGTGACTCACTGATTTTCTTATTTGCGGTTATTTTCTCGGTAATAATTATGGTGAGGAAGATGATAACTGATGGTCAATCTGATGGAGGCGAAGGGTCTGGTTCCCGTGAAGCTGGTCCAGTCTCTAGTGGTGGACGTGGTGGCTAATGTTTCTGTATCTCATTTATGTGGACAAGTCGAGAAGGCAGAGTTTGCCGGTTAAACATTTTTGGTGACATTGCTGGGATGGGCTCTGATCTCTTTGGGTCGTATGCTGAATCATCTTGTGCTGCACTCATTGTTGCTTCTATCTCGTCTTTTGGAATCAACAATGATTTCACCGCCATGTTGTGCCCATTGCTCATCAGTTCAATGGGGATCTCTACAACTTCGGGACACATAAAGTTGTGAAAAGCTGGTAAAAGATCCTGTGATTGGTTGCATTTGTTTGTTTGTTTTTTTTATTCAAAGAGCATTACTTTATTCTCGTACTCTACGAGGAGCTATTTCTCTGTGTTGCTGTCGGTCTCTGGGCTGGACTCATCATCGGCTTTGTTACTGAATACTATACCAGCAATGCATACAGGTAAGGAGGCTACTTTGACTCTATTTCATTTGCAGTCTTTCTCTCTCTCTTTGTGGCTAAATATATGTATGTTTGTGTGTGGTTTGCAGCCCTGTGCAAGACGTGGCGGATTTATGCAGAACCGGAGCAGCAACCAACGTTATATTGGGACTTCCTATTGGTTACAAATCGGTCATAATTACAATATTTGGAATTGCTGTCAGTATATTTGTTAGCTTCAGCTTTGCTGCCATGTACGGTATAGCAGTTGCTGCTCTAGGGATGCTCGGTATCTTCGCAATTGTTTTTTGGTTTTTTTGAACATTTGTATTTTGTTGTTGTATTTGTTAAATTCTTTAAATTTGAATTATAGAACCTAATTTCTTTGATTGAAATTTTGTTGAATGAAATATGGTAATAATTTGTGATAAAATGTGACTATATTTTTTTGTCACAATTTGTGATCTACCCGTAACGAACTGTGTCTTTTTTCTGACTAAAATTTAGTCACTAACTATGACGGGATTTATGATATTACTTTGGTTGCAATTTATGACGAAATTATGACTTAAATATAGTACTAACTTGTGACAAATATATGACAATTTTTTGTCACAATTTATTACGTAATTATGACAATATTTTTCGACACAAATTATGGTGAATCTGTGACTGTTTTAATGTCGTCACAAATTATAATGAATTGTTATTGTTATTATTCGTCACAAACTGTTGTAACGGTTTTGAAACGAAAATGAGATTGTGACGATTTTGTTGTGATGTTTTATAAATTGTGATATTTTCGTCATAATAAAAATTTTGTGACTAAATATATGTATATTGTGACATAAAAATTTGTAACAATAATCAAATTTTTTTGTAGTGTCTATAAAATGAGTTGATCTGTATATAAAGTCATTTTTATTTTTTGGTTTAAATTATAAAAAATTAGTTTATCCGTATATGAAGTTATTTTATAAGCGGGTAAAACAAAATAAGCTGTTTGTTTAACCCGTTAGCATTAAACTAATATATTATTGAGGCAATACACAAAATGTTATAATATTATAATCATCAAATCTAATTTGCATTGCTTAATAACTGAGTTTATAATCTGTCCATAAACTATAAAAAAATCAGTTTTATCTTCTTTAACTATATATGTAAATAAATATAATATTCTCTAAACTTAGATTTGATATAAAATTAATTAAAATACAACTAACTATTTAGTTTTAAAAGGAAAATTATAATATTTAATATATTAAATATACCACTTTTTTTTTTAAAAAAATAATATTTTGAATTGCGAGATTTTGGTGGATATTAAAAAATTAGAATCATAATCCGTTTATATCGAACTAACCCGTTTATTTAACATTTTTGTACTGGATTAAAATATAAAAGTAATTATAATATGCATCGTTTAATAACTCTCACTTCACCGAAAAATTTGTAATTAAAACTTAATTTTCTGATGTAAAATTTTTGGTAAAAATAAGTAAAAAAGTTATTTTTTGTTGTGAAACAAGAGAGAGGAAATTGGTGTATCTTAGTCCAGAGATAATGAGGAGTATATATAGTGTTACAAAGACCTAGCTATCACCACAAGTTTCCAATGTGGGACAAATACAATATTAGTAATAGGCCTTATAATGGGCATCTATATATTAATATTCATAACACTCCCCCTGATGACTATTATAACGATATTGTAGTAAAGCGCATACGATGTTGCCTCATTAAAAACCTTATTAGGAAAACCCTGTGGGAAAACCATAGTTAAGGGAAAAAGAGTGCAGCGCGCATTTACTCCCCCTCATGTGTACCTCAGTCTAGGTCCTTGAGATGTCGTAATCCAATAAGTTGAACCAACTTCTTGAAAGTAGCAGTTGGAAGCGCATTGGTAAATAAATCCGCCAAATTATCGCTTGAGCGGATCTGTAGAACACAAAGATCTCCATTTTTCTGCAAATCATGTGTAAAGAAGAATTTCGGTAGAATGTGTTTTGTTCTATCTCCTTCGATGTATCCTTCCTTAAGTTGAGCGATGCAAGCAACATTTTCTTCATACATAATTGTTGGAGCTTCTTTCCCTTTTGATAAACTACAATCTTCTCGAATATGTTGAATGACAGACCTTAACCATACACACTCTCGATTGGCTTCATGGATAGCTAAAATCTTAGCATGGTTAGAAGAAGTTGCTGTAATGGTTTGCTTCATAGAACGCCAAGCAATAGCTGTACCACCACATGTGAATACATATCTTGTATGTGATCTGGCATTATGGGGATCTGATAAATATCCAGCATCTGCAAAACCCATATCTTTCGTTCCTTTGAGGTAACGCAATAGATGTTTAATCCCATTCCAATGTCTTCGAGTTGGACATGAGCTAAACCTTGCCAATAAATTTACGGCAAACGATATGTGAGGTCTCGTATGACTCGCAAGGTACATTAATGCCCCTATTGCACTTAAGTATGGTACTTCTGGACCAAGTACTTCTTCATCCTCTTCTCGAGGTCGAAAGGGATCTTTTGACACATCAAGTGATCTTACGATCATTGGGCTGCTCAAAGGGTGTGCATCATCCATATAAAATCTTTTAAGCACCTTTTCTGTATATGTCGTTTGATGCACTAAGATTCCATCATTTAGATGCTCAATTTGCAATCCTAAGCAAAGTTTTGTTTTCCTGAGATCTTTAATCTCAAATTCTTTCTTCGGATATTCCACTATCTGAGAAATCTCTATATGAGTTCCAATGATGTTTACATCATCAATATACACTGCAATTATCGAATGTCTCAGATGATCCATCTTGATATTTCTCTTTGTTTTTGATGATCTTAATAATCTTTTTTAGTTGTGATAGACTTTCATATTTACATTCCTTTTAGGTTACTATATCATTTGCATGTTCTTGTTGCCTCGTTAAAACCTTGTCATGGAAAAACTCAGAGGGATAAAAACCATGATAAGGAAAAAGAGTACAACCACGCAGATCATCATATTTCTCCCTCTGGAAGCATCTTCTTCAAGATATGCATTCCAATCATATATCATCTTTTAGGGAATTGATATAAGCACAACCTTGGTTAATACACTTGTATCCTTATCAAACTTTCTCAGGTTAATGGACTTCTAGTCCATAACATCCTTTTGGAGAGAAGATAGTTTCTTCTTCTGTATAGACTTTATGCCAACTTCTTTTACATACAATCTTCTACATATTCATATTGTACATATTTGTACATACAAGTTATTCATGCTCTTCTTGTAAAAGCTATCATGTTAGCTTTCTTTCTTGTCATACAAAAGCACATCTTTCAATCATGAAATAGATCAATAACTTGCTTAAATATAATTTTAAGTGTGGTACTTCAAGACCAACTATGTATGAGCATTTTGTATGTAAAATCATACAAGGATCTTTAAGAAAAATATCTCTTCCTTAGTTTGCAATTTGGAGAACCTCAAGACAAACTTGTCATTCCAAAGTTTCTTCTTCCAAATTTCGACTTCTGATAACTCTTCAAGAGTTTTGATTATCTCCAAACCAAAGATTTCATTGATCCATAATCTATCTTTTGATACATACACATGGGTATATTCACAACAAAAAAAATGATTATTGTTACAAGTTTTTATGTAACAATAAATATATATTTCGTCACAATTTTTTTATTGTGATGAAATTATTACAATTTACAAAACATCACAATAAAATCGTCACAATCTCATATCCATTACAAAAACGTAACAACAGTTTGTGACGAATAAGAATGGTAACAATTCGTAACATTTTGTGATGATTTTAAAACAGTTAGAAAAACGAAACTAATTGTGACGAATAATAATGGTAACAATTTGTAACATTTTGTGACAATTTTAACAGTTACAAAAACAACACAATTCGTGTCGAAAAATACTGTTACAATTACGCAACAAATTGTGACAAAAAATTATCACATATTTGTAACAAATTATTACTATATTTAAGTCACAAAATCATCATAAATTGTGACCAAAATAGTTTTTCAACATCGTTACAATTTGTGACTAAATTAAAGTCACAAAATATCATAATTTAGTGACTAATATTATCACAACTACGCCACAGATTGTAACAAAAAAAAATCATATAATTGTCACAAATTGTATTTGTATTATAACGTTTTTTTAATTATCACGAAATTATAAAATATTTATAATTTAATTATTGCTATATTTTTTTATATAATAAATAGTATAATACAACATTAAAAAAATATAATAAACAATTAATAATATTAATTAACCGATACAAACATACACAAATCAGGAGGTCCTAATAAACAAAGTTACACAAACGAAACTTAAAGGAAATAGTCCTAGTAGAATATGAAAAAAACAATCCTAAAGATAAGTAGAAACAACTTGATAAAAAACAGACTAAACAATACTAAAAAAATTAAACATTACGTGACTTGCTTGGTAGTGGAAGTGGTGGAGTGAATTTGCTTGGTAGTGGAAGTGATGAAGTTTGGTCTATGCATTCTGATTTGCAAGCGACTGAAGAATTTTTTCCATCGCTTCAAGCCTTTTCTGAATTTGCTGGTTTTCTTCATGGCTTTGTTTGAGTTCAGCTTCCAATTCCTGCATCCGAGTTATCATCCCTGATTCTTCAAAAGTCTGTGGTTGATTTGGAGAAGCTTCAACAGATGATAAAACTCCACTTAGTGCTCCAAGTCCAAAGATGTGGTTTTGTTTAGAAGACCCAGGAGCATATGCAGCAGCCTAGAATAGAAAACAAAAAAAAATAAATGATGAAAAACTACTTTAGTCATCTGATAAAACCAAATACACGCCTAACTAAAGACAACCACACTAATCAAGCCAAAAGAATTTGTGATTACACCTGTTTCAATTACGCTGAACACAAACACATTTTCAAAAAAAGTTCCAAAATAGTATAACTTTAAAAATATTACCTTGACATAAATTTCATTTTTTTCAGTTTGGTCAAGACTTTCAGCAGTCACATTCTCTTCACCGGCAGCTACAAGTTGTTCAAGTCGCTCTTGTATATACTTCTCATAAATTTCTTGAACCATTTTTGCTCGCTGATCAACATAAGTTCCATCAGGCTTTTGATCCACTGTAAGTATATACCTCATAAAGCATATTTGCTTTAATTCAATCTAATAGCCAGTGTTCTCGCAAACATTATTTTGAAATCATTAATCTTTCTAATTGCTTCTGGCAATTTGATTTCCTCTTAGGACTAAATCAAGTATTTCTCTCATTCTTAGACTGATAAAGGATCTGTAAAATAGTTGCATCCACCACAAAAAATAATATATTTTCATGTATCACTTTCATTCATCTTTCGTATAAAGATCCACTTATATCTCAAAAGTTTTACACTTTCAAGTGTATGGACTAACTGGTCCAAATCTTTCTCTACAAGAGATTTAACTTTACCTATACTGTGTTTACCATGATTGGCCAATCATCACTTTACGCGTTTTTCAATATAACTTTTGTACCGCAGTTTCAGATCCTCATTTCTCATCATCAACTGCTTTATTGCATGCAAAAATATTATCGACGTCGATTTGCTTTTGATTCCATTCATTCCAGACATGATTCAATTAGTTGAAATCTCTTATCATTACTAGGTACCTAGATTTCTTTCTTTCTCATGTCTATATCTCTTCTAGAGAATCCTTCCTCGATCTTGCCATTTTATATTATGCTCCTTTTTTCTTTTCGAGGATTCTTATCTTTGGAATCAGTAGGTCTATCACGCTTCATGCGATCTTTAGCCTCTATAGCAGTTGATATTGTCCTTGGGACATCAATATTAATTGGAGCACAGCTGGTATCACTTGATCAGGGTCAGGTAATGCTTCTAGCATCAAATTTGCTTAACTTTGCAAATAAATTATCTTTCAAACTTTTAGTGCACATTCTTTCTGAGGATCAAGATAATTTATTTTACTGATTTTCCAGCTGTTTGTTTTCTCCCCCTTTCCTTAATTGTTGGAAAGACCGACTCACTGAAATTACAGTCTGTAATTCTAATCTTATCCCTTATTTGATGGCTTAATACATTTATTCATCAAGGGAGATTTATATCCAACATATATTCCTCTTTTGAGGTCCTATCTTAAATCAATGTGGTGGAGCAACATTATTCAAAACTTTTAGATGGGAAACATCTGGTTTCTGACCAAAACCAACTATGGGGAGAACTCAAAATTATTTGTTGGCATAATCGAATCAATGTGGTTTCACTCTAAATCAATTAACCAAATACTTTCACAAAGTTACATAGTGGGTGATCAATCCAAAATATCTCTTTGTGTATGTATCAGAAAATTAACATATCCAAATTTATTGGAGAGTGAAAACCAAACACATAAGAATCTTCTAGATCTTTTTCGCATTATTATTTAAATTATTATTTAACTGGAATGACTTAACCAGTTATGCCAAAACAGTGAGATTTTCAGTAAACTTCTTGTTTACTAGATCCATTTATATCTCATATACTAGTGTAGTACAATTCAATAAAGAATACAAGTAGTTTCTCTAAATTACTTTTACTGCCTTGGATAATACTCATGATGTGAACATGTTAAACCTTTTCTTCACTCATTGTCTCAACTTAATAAATCTTAAAATCCTTTGGATTTCTTTACACATGATTTATCGAACATGAGTGTGAACATGATCTTCTGGATGTTCCATTTTTTATGAATTGTGGGATTCTACAATTCTCCCCCTCGAGATGATGATGACACTTCAATTCCATTCATCTCGAATCGAATCCCACTCTAGGATCAACAACATACCCAACTTGGGTTTTATATTATATCTTAGATCCTTTTGACCTTTGAGACTTAGGAGAGTATAATCCATTGATGATTCCAAATCCTTTCATAGGCAATCATATCTGCTCTTCTGGAGCTTCCAATTTTATACAATCTCATCTTGTACTCATACTAGTTTATTTTATCATCATATGATAGACATATCTCTTGTATGTTACCATCTTTATTCTCTCACTTCTAGTGAATATCAGAGTTCTTAAAAGAAACTCTTTGGCCTCAACCTTGACCTTGACCTTGACCATATCCATATCCATATCCACATTTATGTCTGCAACCACTTCCATAGCCATATTTGGCCTATATCAATCATGTGGCCTTTTCTTTCTTAATATAGGATGTCACATTCACTTCAGTGAATGGACTCTCTCAAATCAGAAGTATATCCTGATTTTTCTCTTTCTAACTCATTATGTTGCTCAGCCTCTTTTAGACCCATATACAAGTTTATAACACTTCTCAAAGTGTAGAGTATTGTGTCTCGAGGACAACATCTCATTCTCTAAATGGTAGAATATGTCTTTTAACATCTCTGCATCAACGATATTATCTTCACATAATATCTGAACATAACCGAGCCAAACTCACTTGCAGACTTTAAATCACATTATTTTAGATTCAACCAATCATAATGAGTGTGATATCACATTTTGGTGATCATATCTTTCTTTTAGATTACTCTAAAGAACTTGTGGATATTTTCCGGTCAAGTACATGATCTTAAGATCATTCAAGAGGCAATGGCACATATATAAATATAATCATGAAGATATATGATCAAACTACATATACAATAAGCAAAGATAATAATCATATATAGTATCTCAATCAATCATTAATTCATTAATACTATGCCATTAAACTAGGTTTTCAATCAATTAAGATAAAAGCAAACATTCAAGTTTAGTTCAATATGCACCGGTCTTATAAATCTAAAAGATGAGACATATGACTTTAACTAACATGAGATCGGTTTATTATAAACAATTATAGAAGTAATCATAAAAACCATTAGTCTCGGTGAAGTAATCGATCAGTTCAAAAGTCAAACTAGTTGGTATTCGATCAGTATAATATCCAACAAGTAAATGAAACTTATATAATAATATTCTATCATAATGTCACCATGATTAAAACTATATGACAATTTTCTGTAAGAAATTAATCTAATTTTGTAATATTATTTATATATTTAGACAAAAGATGGTGACATATGCTGGTAGAATCCAATAATTTTAACATACCATACCAATTAATATAAAGCAACGATTTTATATAAACTTTAGTGACAACTTATGTGTTAGACTTGACTAATCATGCTAAATTAAAAACTTTAGTTGATTTCAAAATAAATTTGCTTTATAAATCAGAATCTTATTTTAATTTGTTTTAATAAAATTTTGAACAATAAAATATAAAAATCAAACAATTAATCAATTCACCAAAAATTTATATGACAGTGCAAATTTTGTGATAAAGCATAATATAATCATCAAATCTAATTTGCATTGCTTAATAACTGAGTTTATAATCTGTCCACAATCTATAAAAAATCAGTTTTATCTTCTTTAACTATATATGTAAATAAATATAATATTCTTTAAACTTAGATTTGATATAAAATTAATTAAAATACAACAAACTATTTAGTTTTAAAAGGGAAATTATAATATTTAATAGATTAAATATACCACTTTTTTAAAAAAAAATAATTTTTCAAATTGCGAGATTATGGTGGATATTAAAAAATAAGAATCATAATCCGTTTATATCGAACTAACCCGTTTATTTAACATTTTTGTACTGGATTAAAATATAAAACTAATTATAATATGTACCGTTTAATAACTCTCACTTCACCGCAAACTTTGTAATTAAAACTTAATTTTTTGATATGAAATTTTTGGTAAAAATAACTAAAAAAGTTATTTTTGTATATAATCAAGTAAATATAACAAATTATAGTAAAAAATATCTCATCATTTTTTATATCATAATTTTTAGTCTTGAAATCTATATTATTTAATTGTAATTTTTTTTTTAATTTTTATGTTTTTTAGTTAAATATACTTTATGATATCTTTTAAAACAAAAAATATAAAAACTACTATATTTTTAAATACAGAAATTAAATAACAAATATACTCTATTAAATGAGAAACAAATATTTTACTTATTTTTTTCAATAGATTTGAAAGATAATTATATCTTTTTTCATTTTAATTATTCTTTATTATTTATAATAACATATCATGTAATATTAAGGTGTGGAGACGACAGTCTACTTGCGGTACGAGAAGTTATTCGGATACTGCAGGAACTGTCTAAGTCTCTGCCATGACCAACAACGCTGCCCCCTGCGGACGGGAGCGGATGAACGGAAACCTAAAGCAATCGGTCTTGAGATAACAGACAGAAACCAGAGTGCGGCATCGTACAAGACGGTCACAAAATATGGAGGGGGTGGAGGAAGAGACTCGGTGAAAAATGAGAGTGTGAATGCGGGCTTTAAAGGAAAGGGCAAAGCTCATAGAGAAGAAGCTGATAACAAGATGAAAGGCAGATCGGAGAAGAAGAACAGTGAACACTCAACGGTCTTAATGAGACCATCAGGGTATGTCCCTCCAAAGGCGCTACACAGGACATACAAAGCCAAAGAAGCAGGCAATAATGGTGCGGAAATTTCTGACAAGGAGTTGATTCCCACGGTGGAGGTTACTAGGGACCAGAGGCAAGAATTCCCAGTAGATAAGGCGATCACAAAGGTGGATAACAACATTGAGAATCAAACCGGTATGCATCAAATAAGAAGCTCATCAAGGAAGAGTCTTTCTTTTGATGAAGATGATCTCATGGATGAACCGGTGTTGGACGGGAGAACAAATGCTACCAGGAACATGGAGTCGGAGGTGATTAATCCGGTGATAGAACGGAACAATGATGATGGAATGGCAGGTGACGAGGATATGCAGGAACAGGGGCTGACCTTATCAGCCAACGACATCTCAGGCTATCTGATGGAACACAGCTTGGAAGCTGCAAAAGAGGAGGAGCTAAACTTGTGCTCGGAAATGCAGGACCATATTAAGTCAAGCTCCTCCGGTAATGAAATCGCGGTGACCCTTGGGCAAGATATGGAGGCTAATCCGGACATGCATGGTAACTTGCGAAGGAAATGTGGAAAAGGAAAGGGGTGAGGATGACTTTGAAGACGGTGAATTTTTCCAAACCATTACAGAGGTTGAGGATCTATGGGATTCTGCTGGTCTTGAGGTCACAGTAGCAGATTTACTGGGAGAGACAGAGCCTGCAAAGGCATCGGATATAGAGGGAGGGGGACTCGGAGAGGTGGTGAAGGAAGGAGACAAGAACGATGCAAAAAAGAAAACTGTCAAGAGCAATCCGCTCTTTCTAGGAGGCAGCACAAAGAAGCGACTGGTCCAAAAATTCACATCTCCGCGGAAAAAAACAAGGGGTCAAAAACGGGAACCACATAGGTGACAAAGGCCAGAATGGAGCTCCGAAGAGGACTTTAAACCCAAAACAGGGGCAGAAATCAACAAACAAAGCGATCAATGAGGGTACTTAGCTGGAATTGTCAGGGTTTTGGAAGCAAATGGACAATAAGCTAACTGCGAGAGATTTGGAAAAGACATAGGCCCGAATTTTTATTTCTTTCTGAGACTAAACAATGTTTTTCTTTTGTGCAACAATTTCAATTTCATTTTGGTTATTATAAATTATTTACGGTTGAACCTTGCAGAACAAGTGGAGGACTTGCACTTTTTAATAATGATCATTTTAATATTAAGGTAATATTTTCAAGTGCAAGAATTATTGATATCGAAGCGGTTATTCAAGGAAAAATTGTTTATCTGTCCTTTATTTATGGTGATCCGGTTCCAAAACAGCGGGATCAAGTATGGGAACGATTAACGAGAATCAGCCTTTCTCGAAAGGAACTATGGTTTATCATTGGGGACCTAAACGAAATTACTGGTAACCATGAAAAGCAAGGTGGAGCCTTGCGACATGCATCAACCTTTACATCCTTTAATCTCATGATTAGTATTTGCGGTTTCCTAGAATTTCCGTGTTTATGAAATACTATGTCTTGGAGGGGACGCAGAAATTCCAAAATAGTAAGATGTCGACTGGACCGAGCTCTAGCAAATGAACACTGGCATGATATGTTCTGTCATTCGTTTGTGGAGTATCTGGCAATGATTGGATCGGATCATAGACCGATAGTAACAACAATTGAGGATAAAATCCCCCGGAAGAGAACACAATTCCGATTTGACATACGATGGATTGGTCAAGAAGGTTTAATGGATACTATATCCACAGAATGGAATTTAAATTTCGGGCGACGAGAGGGAACATTCATGGAAAAAATCTCTAATTGCCGTCGAGAAATATCTAGATGGAGGAAAAACAATCTACCATACGGGAAAGAGAGGATTACTGAGTTGCAAAAGGAGCTTGAGGACGTTCAAAATGATGATACAAAATCGGAGGAGGAATTACTAGACGTTACAAGGAAATTAAAAATAGCCTATAGAGACGAGGAGCTATTTTGGCAACAGAAAAGCCGGAACAATTGGGCTATTGGGGGCGACAAAAATACAAAATTCTATCATGCGCATGTAAAACAAAGACGAGCGAGGAACCGAATTGTCGGTTTATATAATGCGGCAGGTTCATGGGCGACTTCCGAAAAAGAGGTCGAACAAGTTGCAGTGGGATATTTTGAGGACTTGTTCACTACCACCTCCCCATCAGAATTTGAATCAGTACTTGGAGAAATTCAAACTCTAGTCACAGAGGAGGATAATCCCATGTTAGTGGCGGAGGCAACAGAAGATGAGGTGCACAAAGCTTTGTTTATGATGAACCCGGAAAAGGCTCCAGGGCCAGACGGAATGACAGCCTTATTTTTTCAAAAATCATGGCAGATAATTAAAACGGATTTACTTGGGTTAGTAAATGGCTTCTTGGCAACAGGGATCTTCGATTAACAACTAAATATGACTAACATATGTTTAATTCCTAAAAAGGACAGGCCGACTCGAATGACGGAGCTGCGACCAATAAGTCTATGCAATGTTGGATATAAAATAATTTCTAAAGTTTTGTGTCAACGGTTAAAGAGACTATTACCCGATATTATTTCAGAAACACAATCGGCTTTTGTCGTGGGACGCTTGATCTCGAATAACATTCTAATTGCACAGAAAATGTTCCATGGGCTCCGCACCAATAAGTCCTGCCAAGATAAATTCATGGCAATTTTGGTGGAACACGAAAAGTCAGGGGAAAGGAATGCACTGGCTAGCATGGCCAAAGATGTGTCGTCACAAATCGGTTGGGGGGATGGGTTTCAGGTCGCTAGAGAATTTTAACACGGCATTGTTGGCAAAACAGTTATGGCGATTAATAGAAAAGCCAGATACGCTATTTGCGAGAGTACTCAAAGGACAATATTATCGGAATGCAGATCCAATGGACAACATAAAGTCCTATTCCCCATCTTACGGATTGCAAAGTATTATCTCAGCTCGATCTCTTGTTAACAAAGGGCTAATCAAAAGAGTTGGTTCTGGATGTTCCACTTCGGTTTGGAAAGATCCCTGGATACCATCTTCTCGCCCGAGATCAGCAATATGTAAGGGTTATAATTATTACCCAAATCTCATGGTGAATCACCTAATTGATCCGCAGACTAGTACTTGGAATATGGGGCTCCTCAATGCCATTATAGATCCAAAAGATGTGGAAATAATACAAGGGATGCCCATCGGCGCTTCATTTCGGCCGGATGTACTGGGTTGGCACTTCACAAAATCAGGCCAATACACGGTCAAATCTGGATATCAAATTGAACATCAAAACTCGGAAGCAGAAACACAAAATCTATATGGACCTAATTTCGAGCCCCTATTAGTAAAACTATGGAAAATGAGGTGTCCCCCTAAATTATGCCATTTTCTATGGCAAGCACTGTCAGGTTGTCTGGTTGTTGCCAAAAACCTGAACAACAGAGGAATCAAATGTGATGCGCAATGCAATAGATGTGGGGCAGAGGAGGAAACGATCGTTCATGTTTTATTCGAATGTCCACCTGCGATGCAGACGTGGGCTTTGTCACAAATCCCAACACCTACGTGAGTTTTGCCAGGAAGATCTATTTATGCAAATTTGGATTATTTGTTTTGGCGTACACCAACAGAAACTTATAATGAATCATATCCTTGGATAGTATGGTACATCTGGAAAGCAAGAAATGACAAACTATTCTCAAACATAGACAGAGATCCACGATTAACGCTTAAACTAGCGGAAACGGAAAGCCTTTTATGGAAAGAGACACAAAACTCGGTAACTGAAACGGAAACACAACATCCTCAATTGCCATTACACCCGACCTCCTTTAATAATGGATGGTGCTCGGTGGATGGTTCTTGGAAGGAGACTGATAAAACATCAGGTATAGGCTGATATTATAGGAGAAAGGAAACCAATGAGACCATAATGGGGGCACGGAATTTACGACAAAGCTTATCTCCCTTACATGCAGAAGTAGAGGCACTATTATGGGCAATGCTGTGCATGATTGAAAATCAGCGAAGAGAAATAGTTTTTGCAACAGACTGTTCTGATGTGGTGAAGATGGTGTCGGCACCTACGGAATGGCCAGCATTTGCACTACAATTGGAGGAATTTCAGAAATGCAGAGAAAAATTATTTTTTTTCAAACTGATCCACATACCACAAGCGAAAAACACCAAGGCGGACGCATTAGCTCACAGCGCTAGAATCTACCTAGAGAATATGATTTATGTAAACTCATCTCCACCTGTTTGGTTAACAATTTCGGTTTAGGAGAAGAGGCTGTGGACAAAAAAAAAATCATATAATATTTTATAAAATAAATTATTTTTTAAATATCTATTTAAATAATAATATAGAAATTTAAACTCATTTTGATATCAAATTAATATTCGGGTCGGATCAGGTCAAGTGCGGGTGATCCAAACCCGTTTAAAATTCCGCCCCCATAAGGCCATAGGTAAAACCCTCCAAAACCTAAATGGTTCTTCGCCTCCTCTTGTCTCATCTTCTCCGTCCAGAGTGTACCTCCCCTACTTCGTCGTCATGCTTGAGTACCGTTGCAGCTCTGTTGACTGGAAGCCATCTCCGGTGGTAGCCCTAGCTAACAGCGCCGACGATTCTCAAGTCGCCGCGGCTCGCGAGGACGGTTCTCTTGAAATCTGGCTCGTTTCCCCCGGCGCCGTAGGATGGCACTGTCAACTCGTACGTACTCTACGGTTTCCTCTAGGAAACTACACTTCTTAAATCTCTTCCGATTAGCTTTTTAGCAAAGTCGAATTGGATTCGTGAAGTATGTCGAGTTGATTTGTGTTTTTATTAACCGTTTTCTTTCGGATTTTCGGGGATTGGGGTTTCGACCTTTTTTTTTGAGTAGACCATCCATGGCGATCCAAACTCGAGAATCTCGTCCCTTGCGTGGTGCCGTGCTGGTTCAAAACGGCTGCCTTCCGGCCGTTTGTTTTCTTCGAGCATCGATGGCTCGATTTCTGAGTGGGATCTTTTCGACTTGAAGCAGAAGGTTAACCTCTCTAGAAATTTCATCTTGTTGCCTCTTCTCGTTGACATTTAGATTTTGTTTTTTGGTTTCTTTCTATGTTATGCAGACTGTGCTCGAGTCAATTGGAATCTCAATCTGGCAAATGGCTGTTGCTCCAACTAATGTTCCCTCCGTTGATGCAGAAGGTAAAGCTGATAACCGGATTGAGAATGGATACTCGAGTGAGAAATCGAATGATGAGGAAGAAAGTGGGAGTGAAGATGAATCTGACTCGTACGAGTTTCATGAGCAATCAGAGGATACAGATAGGCTTCTTGCAATTGCCTGTGATGATGGCTGTGTGAAACTATACCGTATCTCTGACTTAAACAAGTTAACATACTATAGATCATTGCCTAGGGTCAGTGGTGAGACATCTCCACCCTTATTCTAGTAATCTCAATCCTCATTTTTTTTTTTGTGGTTCCTTTGATGCATTGAAAACTATATTCGTAGGACGTGCCTTAAGTGTTACATGGAGTCCAGACGCACATAGGATCTTTTCGGGTAGCAGCGATGGGTGAGTTTGTTAGATTTGAATAAATATCGATGTTTACTTGTGAAGGTGACATTTCAATGTTAATAAGTTATTGTAAGTAACTGTTTCTTTCGTCTCAACAATAATGTGTAGGCTAATAAGATGCTGGGACGCTAACTCCTGTCACGAGGTATACAGAATTACAGTTGGTCTTGGAGGACTAGGAAGTACTTCTGGGACCTGTGTTTGGTCACTTCTTTCTTTGAGGTACAGATGATAATGTTCAACTTTAACATTGTGTCTGCTTTTTCTCTGAGAGCTGATCTTAGGCTTTATCATTCTCTTGCTGATAATGTTCAACTTTAACTTTATTAGGTGTGCAGTTCTTGTTAGTGGAGATAGTACAGGAACTGTCCAATTTTGGGATAGTCAGCATGGAACTCTTATGGAATCACACTCTAGTCACGAAGGTGATGTCAATACCCTTGCAGCAGCCCCTAGCCATAATCGAGTCTTTTCTGCTGGTGCGGATGGACAGGTAAATGAAATTAGTAGAATGCAGTAACTATTACTCTGTTAGAATTTTAGAATATGGTATATGATTTTCATTGTAATTGTGAGGACCAGTCTCCTCCAATATAAATGTTTTTTTTTTCGTTGATTCAATATTCTTTTGATAAGAATTGAAACTAGAACTTTTTCACCAATTGTGATGAAATGGGCTCAATGTTCAATTTTAAAACCCTTGAGAAAAGGAGAATAATCGAACAGAGTATAGTATATGAATCAGAAAAGGGCTTTACTGAAGTGTTTGTTATGCTTCTTTCATTGTAATGATGTCAACATTCTTATTTTCTGGTCATCCTATCTGTAGGTTATTCTTTATAAGCTCTCTGGTAGTACAAACAGTTCTCAAGATTTAAAGCCTTCTTCCTCTCTGAAGTGGGATTATATTGGCTATGTAAAGGCTCATACACATGACATCAGAGCTCTTACAGTTGCTGTACCAATTAGTCGAGAAGGTCAGCCTTATTGATTTTTTGTTATTCAAAGTTTGAGGATGTCGTGTTAAATATGATTTGCAATCAAATTGCTCTTTTCGGATTCATACTTCATACACACATGCCTAGAAGCTAATTGATCCCTTTAGTAATTATAGTGTTATTAAGTCCCATTTTTCTGCAGATCCCTTTCCGGATGATATGTTGCCAGATAGGAGTGCACGTAAACAACGCAAAAAAGGGAAGCCAGTTGACTTTACTTACCAAAAATGGGCTCATTTGGGTGTTCCGATGCTCATTTCCGCTGGTGATGACGCAAAGCTTTTTGCATATTCAATTCAGGAATTCACTAAGTTCTCCCCACATGATATATGTCCTGCGCCTCAGAGAGTACCCATGCAAATGGTACATAACTCGGTGTTCAATCAGACTTCTCTTCTCCTGGTTCAGGGTATTAGTGATTTAGATATTCTTCGACTTAACGTAAGCAATGATTCTAGTGGACGTGCCTCAACAAAGCCATTGGTTCGTGTTAAAAGTAGGGATGCCAGGAAGATCATATGCAGTGCAATTTCTAACACTGGATCACATTTTGCTTATTCTGACCAAATTGGCCCCAGTCTGTTTGAGTTGAGGAGAAATGAAACTGCCAAGAGTCCATGGAGTGTCAGTAGAAGGCGACTTCCCACACTTCCATTTGCCCATTCCATGATTTTCAGTTCAGACTGCTCACGGCTGATAACAGCAGGGCATGATAGAAAAATATATGTACGTGCTGAAGTTGTGCTATGAACTAGGAATATTGCGCGTTCAAATTATTTGTCTTGTTTAAATTTACCCTTACTTCTGAATCATATTTTGTTGTCAGGCTATTGACATTAGTAGTATGGAACTAGTAGATACTTTCACACCATGTCGGGAGGAGCAAGAAGGTGAATCTTCACCTATGGAGCCTCCAATAACAAAATTGTATACTAGCTCAGATGATCAGTGGTTAGCTGCTATCAATTGCTTTGGGGATATCTATGTATTCAACCTTGAAACACAAAGGTGGGGACTTTGTGAAGCTTTGCTGCTTAATTTATTTATTATGCTCCAGCATTTGGTAAGCAGCTGCTTGTACTTTTGTATTGAAGTTGTAATTTTGAAGTTGACTTCTATTGACAGGCAGCACTGGTTCATATCAAGGCTTGATGATGCATCCGTTGCAGCTGCTGGTTTTCATCCTTGGAATAACAATGCCCTTGTGATCTCAACCTCCTCGAACCAGGTCTTTGCTTTTGATGTTGAATCTAGACAGTTGGGCAAGTGGTCGCTTCTGCACACTAACGTTCTGCCAAAGAGGTACCAAGAGTTTCCTGGCGAGGTCATTGGACTCTCATTCTCCCCGTCTCCAAATTCATCTTCTGTAATAATTTACAGTTCCAGGTATTGGTTGCACTCTTTATTTAGCCTAGTTAATTCGCATCTGCATTTAAATGAAAACTCAATACCGTAACACCTTCCTATTTTGTTTGCATATCAGGGCAAAGTGTTTGATTGACTTCGGGAAGCCTGTGGCGGAAGATGAAGAGAATGAATTTCCAAACGGCAATCTATCTAAAACACTAGAAGGTAAACTTGTCAACATGGGGTTGAAATTGGGGAAAGGTACAAACCGAAAACGTCGGTTAGAAGAGTATCAGTTAGAGGGTAAGAGTAAAGAGAGAAAAAACTTTGAAATCTTACCCTCAAAGCACCCTGTTTTATTTGTGGGTCATCTTTCTAAAAACTCAATCATGGTGATTGAGAAACCATGGATGGATGTTGTCAAGAGTTTCGATACTCAACCAGTGGACAGACATATTTTTGGGACTTGAAATTAGACAGGAGTTGTTTAGTCTGAAGAAGATGACTACTTTTTGTTTCTGGTGAGGGGGAGTACTCTTCATTATAAGTAGAAAAACAGATAGAGATGTTGAGAGTGAAGAATTCGTATCTGTTTACTTTTTTCCCTTTTGTGTTTTAATTATTCATGAATCCATATGTTCTGTAATGTTGCCTCAGAAAATGAATTATGTTTCAACTTAAAGTTACTTTCCTTTGAGACTGGTATGTTTCGAGAAATTAGATTGCATAATTGATGTTTGAAGTTGGGACTTGCAATTTATATAAATAAATGTGTAATGATTGTAAATTGAAAGTGCTATAAAAAATCGAAATTCTTTCTCTATGTTTTTTTTTCGTCTGCAATTCCACCATATATTGGAAAGCCCAAATTACGAGTGGGATATGTACAGAAATTTCTACACATGAAGCATGAAGACAAAACACATGTTTAAAGTGATAAGTCTTGCAGAGATGTCAATACGGGCCTTAACCTGCGGGCCAAGCCCAATTAGATCTGCTATGGGGCGGGTTTGGACACAATTTTATATGTCCATGAATTTGCGGGTTTAACAGGTTTTACCTGTTGTGGATTGCGAGTCTAATGGGCCAACCCGGTGCAGTTCAGCGGGTTTGAAAGTAAATCGCAAAAGACAAGCTTTCTTGGAGGAAACGATTACTTTCCTTTGATTGCGTTGAATCACATACCAAATCACTTCAGTTTTGCACCATGCTGCTGACGATTGCCGTGATCGTTTTTTCATAATTGTATGTTTAGAATACGAAATAAGGTGTGTTGCAGCGTAAATTTGCACTAATTTGTAAAGTAGTCATAACTAGATACTGTAATAAGAATCTGAAGATATAAATCTTTTTAGAATCAGTTGCTCTTCTCTATGAACACAAGCTAGCTTAATAGGATTTTGTGAACATCCCACTTGAGGATTGTTTTGTTTGTTGATTTTGGTTGATCTCTGATGCTTTGATTCGATTAATAGATGTTCTAATTTGATCTTTTAAGGTTTGATTCTTTGGACTGTAGATTTGACTTGAACAACTAAGACTCTACGAAGTCACTCTTTGTTGTTATATCATATATTCATATTGTTCTTTTTTTTTTTTTTTTCTGAAACTGATTCGAATTCTTAATCAGATGTCTTAGATTAGAATCGAGGAGTTGCTAGTTAGCATATTGAATTATAATAATTATAACTATTTCAATTTAAATCCACATATATTCAACATTTTTGTACCAACTAGAGTTACTTGAACCCTAACCTAATTTAGCAACTAAAGCTTAAAGGCTGCTAGTCACAACCTACGACGCAGACGCATGTTAAACTAGTCATTCGGCTGAATCACACAACATAGAGTTTGACAGTTGACACACAGGTTGAAGGGCTTGTTAGTTGTTGATAATAGACCTTAATCTGGTAAGTTTCATTCATATGTGGTTTTATTCATCTTGACGCAGCTACAAAACTGATAAGGACCGCGGTAAAATTTCCGATCTTATCACCCCATGAACTGCCGTAGGATTTTGAAAAGCTCTAAACGCATTACTCACTACAAGAAAACAACTCATTTCCATCGAATTTTTACGAATTTTCGTTTATTGGGAATAAAAAATGTTGTCATTAAATCGTTGTCAATTTCATACTGCTTAATGATGATTTTACGACGAATACTAGAATTGTGTCGTTATTAGAGTAGCTAGTAGTATGTATTTAACAATGAATAACTGACGAAGGTGAACACGTTTATATTTCTGGGTTTAACAGTTTTTCCTGCTGCATATAATTCACTGCTAAATCGTGGTAATGTCAATTTCGTTGTAAATTCGAAGTTAATTTTCGTTTCTAATTTGATGGAAACCAAAATAAAAATCTATATATAGTGCCAACCTCATAATCAAAATTTTATCAATATCCCAATAAAAAAGGCGCCTAATCTCTGGGGAAGAAGTTCAAGTTTCAAAAATATTCACTTCTCTTAAAGGAGGTGAAGAGTGAATATACGAAATGTGAATATACAAGTTTCGTCAGTGATATACAATTGTATTGATTCGGAGGGATCGCTAACAAACGAGTTCAGTGAGGGGATGGAGGATTCTTGCATGAGGCAGACAAACTTCCAAAGACGATTACCATTCGCATGATATATTGCTCTTGTCCTAAATGCATGAATAGAAAAATTATCACTATCTCGAATGTGTAGTTGCATTTACTAAATATGGTTTATGCCCCATTATTTTCTATGGTATTATCATGGAAAAGGTCATGGAGAAAATGGAGCTAGTAGTAGTGGCAATTATCAAGCATCAAATTCTGATGAGTCAAATAATTTGCATCAATATGATTACCATGTAGAGCAGCACGGTCTTCATCATGATAGGATTCATGACATGGTTACATGTGCATTTCATGAAACTGGAAATATATTTGCACCTGGCCATGAGGAGCCCAATGTAGATGCAAAAAGATTTTATAATATGCTAGATGCTGCCAATTAGCCACTTTTTTTTTGGTTCTAAAATGCATTCATTAGTTGATTAAATCGGATTGGTTCTCTCCTGTACCACAAACCTGGTACGGAGTGCTGATTTTGCCAATTTGTCTGCTAAACCATTAGCTATGAAAAGAAAAGACACATTTCCAATAAGTATAGAGAGACACTCTAGTTGTCGAAGGGAAGTAATGTATTCCCCGATGTTGTTAAAACTGAGAGGCTTCATTTTGTTCTTGAAAGGTGCCAATTTACAGACATTTTGAGCAAAAGGGCACCGAAGGAACAGGTGTAGATCAGATTCCGGTTCACTACATCTTGAGCATGACGTCTGGGCAATGATTCTCATGTGAGCCAGATTTTCTCCCGTACGCAATGCTTTTTGCATGATTTTCCAAAGCAGCATTTTCAGCTTCTCCGAGAAGCGACCATTCCGTATTTCCTTCATCCAGTCAAAGTTCTGGTTGGTGGTTGGGTTAATCTCTTCGTTCTGAGCCTCCGCTTGGGAGCTATAGTAGCCTGTTCGAGTTAAGTAATCTCCTGATGATGTGAGCAACCAGACATATTTATCTTGAGACTCAGTCAGGCTGGTTTTGATGCTCATGATCTCTTTCTCATACTCTGGTATTATCATGCTTATGATGTTCACATCCCATTTTTTTTGTGTGTGGATGAACAGGTCAGCCACTTTCATTTTATAAATCAATTCTTTTGCAGGTCCATGAGGCCGAGCAAGTTCAGGAGCAGAGATCCAATTATCTTCCCACAGTCATGTGGTTTTCCTATCACCAATGACCTTCCCCAAGTTCTCTTTGAGTAAATCCCTCCCCACAAGTATCCCTTTCCATCCATGGGATGCTGATTCAGGGCTTATGCATTCCATGAAGGAGGAATTGCAGAAATATTTTCCTTTGAGTATGTGACTGAGGAGACTGTTTGGTTTGGTAAGTATTCTCCAGCTTTGTTTAGCTAAAAGTGCACTATTGAACGTTTGAATATCTCGAAAGCCTAAGCCTCCTTCTCTTTTTGCTTTTGTGAGTCTTTCCAAGCTACCCAACACATCTTCCTGGATTCTGAGTTTGAATCCCACCAGAATCTGGTGAGTAAGGATTGGATTCGTTTGCATAGTTCAACCAGCAGCTTGAAGCACGACATAGTGTAGGTGGGCATAGATGATAATACAGATTTCAGAAGGACCATCTTCCCAACACTAGAGTGTCTGCTTGTGGTCCATGAGATTGACCTTTGTCTCATTCGATCTACCATGGAGTTAAATAGATCAGACTTTTTCCTGCCAAACTGTTCTGGTAGACCCAGGTATTTGCCCACTCCACATTCTGTTTCAATTCCAAGTGTCTGTTTAACTCTGCGTCTGGTGTGAGGTGATGTTTTCTTTGAGAAAGTTATTGCTGATTTCTGTTTGTTGATCATCTGACCAGATGCTTGCTCATATTCTTTCAGGATATCCATAAGAGCTCTGCAATTTTGAGGGTTTGACTTACAGAAAAACATGGTGTCATCTGCGAACAACTAATGATTCAACTTTGGACATCCCCTTGCGACTCTAATCCCATTTGACTTTTCTTTTCGTTGTGTTTTTTTTGTAGAGGCCTGAAAGTACTTCACTGCATAAGATAAAGAGGTAAGGTGACAAAGGGTCTCCTTGCCTGATTCTCCTTTGAGGTAAGATTTTTCCTCGTGCATCTCCATTCACAAGAATGACACCGTTGTAACACACTCCATAGCCCATTGGATCCATTTTTGATGAAAACCCATGTTTTCGAGTACCAACCTTATAAATTCTCATTCTATACGGTCGTATGCCTTTGACATATCCGTTTTAACTGCCACTGACCCTCTCTCATCTGCATCTGAAATTTTCAGGAAATGAAGTACCTCATGGGTTATTAGCACATTATCAGAGATTGCCCTTCCAGGTACAAACGCTGACTGGTTCTCTGATATTATGCCATCGAGAATTGGATGTAGCCTTGCAGTTAGAACTTTAGAGATAACCTTGTAGTTTACATTGCATAGGGCTATAGGCCTGTAGTCTGAGACTTTTTTAGGAGCTTTGATCTTCGGGATTAAGCAGATATGAGTACTGTTGATGTTCATCGGTGGAGTTCCGTTTTCGAAGAATAGCTGAATCTCATGTACGATCTCTGATCCAATTGAGTCCCAGTTGGTATGGAAAAAACTTGCTGAAAAGGCATCAGGCCCTGGTGCTTTATCAGGGTGGATAGAGTAGATTCCTAGTCGAATTTCCTCATCCGTTGGGATTTTGATCAGTTTTTCATTCATTTCAGGGTATAAGCGATGGTTAATTGCACTAGCTACAATATCTGCTATTTCTTCCTTGTGGGATGTGAATAAGGTTTGGAAATACTCCGTTATTGCAGTAGTAATCTGATCCTCCTCATAAACACTTATACCATTGCTGTTTTCAATAACTGAAATATTGTTCCTTGCTCTTCTTCCACTTGTTGCAGGATGGAAGTAGCTAGAGTTCTTATCTCCAAGACTCAGCCACATTTGCCTGCTTCGTTGTCGCCAATACTCTTCCTCTGCTCGGTAAGCTTTGTTTAGCTCGTCATTGATCTGTGTTATTTGAGATTCATTGTTTAGTGGGCTCGTCATAACTTCCTCCAACTCTTTCCTTTTCTCTTCAATTTTCTTTTGACTGTTAATATGATGCTTCTTTTTCCATTGAATGATTGCTTTTCGACAGGAGGAGATTCTTTGTTCCACCGAGCTATTCCTTTGGGACTTCCAGGTTTTTGATACAAGTTCCTTAACAACTTCATTTTCCCTTAAGCTTCTATCATATCAAAATAGCCATTTCCTCATTTTCCCAGGAGCAAACATTATGACCATGGGTCTATGGTCTGATGCCTCAAAACGCAAGTATTCGCATTTCCCAAAAGGGTAAACTTCAAACCAGGCACTATTCGCCATTGTCCTGTCGAGGCGACATCTAACTGAGTGTTTCCTTATTGTCCCCCTCCAGGATAGGAAATTCCCGTGGTGTTGGAGGTCGTATAAATCACAGAAAGGCATGAAGGATCTAAAATTTACAAAGGACTCCTTGGATCTGAAGGGCCCTCCGACTTTCTCTGATTGATCGATTATCTCATTAAAGCCGCTGGTAAGTAGCCAGGGTGAGTCCCTTTCTGATACATGAGTTATAATTTGTTCCCCGATCGCTTGTTTTTTTGGTTTCTCTGGGTGGCCATACACAAAGGTGGGGAAAAACCTTTTGCATTTATGTGTAACAATAGTATTGATAAAATTTTTGCATTGGAACAGGATCTACACCTTAATCTCTGCTTTCCATAGGAGAGCAAGGCCTTCACTGCCCGTAGAGAGAGGTGGGACAGTAGTAATACATTCATACTCTAAAGACTTCAGTTCGGTGAGCACAAAGTGATCACCAATTTTTGTTTCCTCGAGAAAGATGATATATGGAAAATCATGCTTTTTCTTGATTCTCCGCAGACGTCGAACTGTCCAAGGGTTCCCCAGCCCTTGGCAGTTCCAGCTCATGGCTAAGGAAGAGGTTTGGATGGATTCTGAAAATCCATCATTCTCTTGGAGGTGCTTGGAACAATGTTATATTGGGGAGGTAACCCGTTCAGTGAGTTGCCTTGAGCCTGTGGGGTTCTTCTGCTTGTCTCTCCCTTATGGTAAGTTCTAGCACCGTTCTCCTCATTGCGAGGGACAATTATTTTTGGGGTCCCGTGTGACTGCAGGATCCTTCTCTTCTTTGATCCCGTGCTCTGGATTATGGCTGGACTGTTTGGGTGATTCTTTTTACCCGGTGGTCTCTCTCTTCTTTTCTTAAAAGGTTCCGTCTCAAGGTTTGTTTCTTTTTGAGGGAAGGAAAGGCTCCTTGGTCCAAGCCTCAGAACTGCTGGGATCCTTTTTTGTTAGTCTGGTATGATCTGACCCTCCTCCTCTTTAACTTGTGTGTTTCCGATTGCTGATATGACCATGTTTGCAGCGGTTTCCTCAAACTTACCTGCTTTCTCTGCTAGACGTATCCTTTCTTTGCGTGCAGAACTTTTTCAGTTGGATCAACACAATTCGAGTACTGGATCATCACTTCTTGTAGTTCTCCAAGTGCCTCTTCAAACGTTTGTTTAGGCACTTCTGTGGTGATTCCTTTGGATGAGCCATATTTGGAATTGTTTGTTCTGTAAGATTTAGAGGAATCTGAAATTTCTCCCATCTGTCTTATTGGAGATGTGACGGTGTTTTTCCCACGCTCTTTCTCTCTCCAGATTGGTGGGTATTCTTTTCTCCCGTGGCCTTTTTCATATGGTCTTGCATGATTTCTGAGGTAGGAAGATTCACGGGGATGGTCTCTCCTCTGATAGGAGTAATATGAACGATAGTTCTCGCCGTGGCTTTTAGCGGAATGGTACGATTTCCTGTCGTTTCTATCATCTCTGTTTCCTTTACTGTATTTCCTTCCTCGGCTAAGGGTGAACTTGAGTATCTGTGAGAACTGTTCCCTTCCCCATTGGAGTTCTGAATCCTCACTTGGGGTTCATAGCGCAAATAGTTGGATCTATAGCTACCATGATTTTGTCGTGAATCAGCCTGCTCTTTGGGGAGTTCCTTCTCAATCGAGACTTTTGTTGTTGTCGTCTTTGTTGGGGGTCCTGTTTTTCCAGTTTTTGTCACGAGGGGGCAGTCCTCCTTCTCATGGTCTAGGAGGAAACACTCCTTGCAGTATTTTTCCATTCTTTCGTAAACCAGGTTAGCAACCACCTCTTTTCCGTTATAATATTCCACTATTGATCTCATAATAAGGTTGTAATCCTCATTTTTGTAGCTGAGGTTGTGATGTCGATTCCTCCAGTTGCCCAACATCTTCTCCTATGCTAAGGATCGTCCTAGGTGACCATCCATGGACTGGATGCCTTGCACATTAACCCAGAAATGTATCTTTAATGGGAACCAAGGAGAGAGAATGGGTACCCATCTTTCAATGATGACCATCCACCTAGCAAAGTGGTATGGTCTATTTTTCAGCACAATTTGAATGTCCTCCTCTGTTTCAAAGCGAAACTGAAACTTTCCTTGTTCCAGATCTGCACCAAAGGCTTGGGAGGAAGTTTTGAAGACGTTCTTCCAAAGATCTGAGAGGAAAAGTATTAGAGACCACATTCTTTGCTTTTCCATGTTTGTCACTCTTCCAATAAGCATAAACTTATGCTTCTGCAAAAGGTCTTCATTGTTTGGTACGTTCACTCTAACCCGGGAAACTTGTGGGGTTTGAGGATTTGCAGGGGCAGCAGCAGCTCTTCCATCATTCGGGCGAGGCTGCCTCGGGGTAGACTATTCAATAGCTTTCCCTTTCTCGTGGTATGAGAACCTTCGAGACATTTGAGATGCTTGAATGAGGCAAAGGTTTTTGTGCTTTCAACAGATCCGGGGAGCAAACTAGAAGCTGTCCCGGATTCTACTCGACCAGGAGTGAAAGTTGAAGACACAAACAGATCTAAAACCACACTTGGCTGCTTGATAGGTTCTTTTCAGCAAGAGTTTCCGGGCTTGTTTGGTGCTGAATGAATTTTGGGACATGAACTATCTCGAACTGAGGAGGAGATGCTTACCTTGATGAGAACAAAGGGCCCTCCGACCCGAGTCGCAGGTGGAACCGCGGTGATTTCCGGTCAAGGGTGGCGATTGGGTGATGAAACTTCTATTTGAAGTATGAGATTAGGTTTGATCTTGGTAAAAAGCAAACTCAGAAACAAAAATGGTAAACCTCGGTAAACGTGCCTGAGAGCGTTTTTTAGATATCTATTTGTTTTGCCAATTAGCCACTTTAGAATGGATGTAGAGAAGGGTAATCTAAATTATCATTGGCAACTAGGATAATAATTATTAAAACTGATCATAACTTACCTGAGATTTGCATGGATGATTTGGCTAGCCTGATTAAAAAGTATTTGCCGGAGGAAAATTTAGCGGCTGAAACTTACTATGAGTTCCAGAAGCTGATTTATAGTCTTGGGTTGCCTTTTGAGATGATAGATGTATGTGTTGAAAATTGCATGCTATTTTGGAAAGATGATGATAAGTTGGAGGAATGTCGATTTTGTCATAAGCCAAGATATAAGCCGCAAGGTACTAGTCGGAGCAAGGTACCGTTCCAGCGTATGTGGTACCTTCCTATAAATGATACCATTCTGAAAGGACAGCGGTAGCGATGAGATGACATGTAGATCATTTGCAGACAAATGGGAAGGTTACTTATCCGTCAGATGCAAAAGCGTGGAAACACTTTAAGTCAGTACATCCAGACTTTGCCAGATAGAAACAAAATGTATACATTGGTCTTTGCACAGTTGGATTTAGTCCATTTGGTATGTCAGATAGACAATATTCTTTATGGCCAGTAATCCTAACGCCTTACAACCATTCTCCAGATATGTGCATGCAAATGAAATTTTTATTTGTGAGTATTCTAGTCCATGGTCTGAAACATCCAAAGCGCTCTCTTGATGTGTTTTTGCAGCCTCTGATTGATGAATTAGAGCAGTTATGGTATACCGGAGTTCAGACATATGATTTTGAAAAGAAAACGAATTTTACTATGTGAGCTGTGCTTATACGGACAAGAAACGACTTTCCTACTTACGAGATGATATCATGTTGGACTATGCATGGGCGGTTGTCTTGTCCGTATTTTCTTTATCAGACAGAAGCATATCAACTGAAATATGGGTGAAAGACAAGTTGGTTTGGGATGAACTAATCGGAGGCCCTATATCAAAGATAACGACTGCGCCCGTGTATTGCACACACGTATATATATTCGATACATTCAAACACGAAAATCAAAGAGCTGCTAACTATGGAGTGTATGTGAGGGGATAAATAAATTTTTATGGAGTACTGCAAGACATAATTGAAGTTGAGTACCCTGACTGCTAAGGATGTGCTATCTTCAAATGCGACCGTTTTGATCCAACAATTGGACGAGGTATTCGAAAAAAACAAATTTGGCAGTGGATGTCAACCAATCCCGTCGTTACAATAAGTTTGAGCCATTCATACTCGCATCACAAGTAGAACAAGTATGCTTTGTTCCATATCTGCGCGTTCACACAACGGGTGTTTAATGGTTATCTGTTCTTAAAGTTTTTCCGAGAGATCGAATTGTGGGGGTGGACGATCTTCCAATGCAAGAAGATCACTCCTATGATATCGCAGAACCAAATGAAAGCACTGACGACATCCTCTTGATAGATCCTCAAAACAGGCAAATTGAATATATTCCTGACGATACAGAGGAAGAAGATGAGGAAGATGAGTTCGAGGAAAGTGATGAACTAAATGATGAAGAATCGGAAGTCTCGTCATCCAAAAAAGAGTCCATGTGATTTGTTGTTTAATTTCAAACTTCTATATAGTAATATAATTTAGCTCAAGAATTTTTATATATGTATGTTATATATTTAAATATTTATCATTTCATATATAAAGAATATATCCAAATCATCAAACTAATATATCTAACTAATAAAATTATTAGTGTTTGAGTACTAGGGGTTCGTCGCTAATTTATTGCAGTTTGCGATGATTTATCAATGAATTGTCGTAATTCGTAAGGGATTTGAAATATTTTGAGAACTCCCTCCTATGACAGGTTTTTGAGAACTGTCGCCGAAAAGAATGATGCCTTCGTTTCGGAGAAAGCCGAGCAGATCTTCAGTGAAGTGACTTCGAAGATTGTTGAGCAGCAGACCCATCTTATCTCAGCAGCTATCACCTGCAGGTTCCTTGGTTCAATCTGGAGGGTTGACAATACTCGATATTGATCGAATCTTTGAAGAGGTATATATAGAAAAATAATAATACTTATTAAGTTTTTGTATTTGTAATTAAATTCTAAATTTATTTTAAATGTAGGTTGCTCCTAAAAAAAAGAATGAAAGACTTAAGGATGGGATCTATTCGAGATGTCCCAACTGCTTCATCATACCCTCCACGCCGACAAGGGCCAGAAGATGATCCATTTGTTTTACGTGCCAAGATTGCAACTCTAGAAGAGTCTCAAACCGCATATCAGCAGGAGGTTCAGGAGCTCTCAGAGTATGATTTGACCTTCGAGATCATTGCACTCGGGGATCCAGATGTCGCAGCCGCCTTGAAAGAAAAACGGCAAAAGCGTGCATCAGAAAAGGCGGCGCGAGCAGCACAAGAAACAAGCACTTGTGGTGAGGAGACAAGAGAACAACAAGTTTCGGAAACCAATTTTGCTGATTCCAAGGATTTCAAACTTGATCGTGATAATTAGGATTTAAAATTTGTTGTAATAAAAATATTTATGAATTATAATAATTTCTTTTTTGTAAATTTTTTCCAAATTTTAAAAATTTCAATTCATTTAATACAATGAAAAATTAAAAATTTGTAATATTATTTTTATATATTATTGTTAAATCGTTGTTCCGACAATTTTGACGTCGAATTTGAATTTTAGACGATTCTACCACGTTTCCTTAGCTTCGAATTTACGATGATTGTGTGCAAAAAACTAGTTTTTTGTTCTCAATTCACTTTGATTAATCATCAAATAAATGCCGTTTATTATGTCACTGTAAAACCATACATACGTTTACGTCGAATTGGGAGTCATATGGCGATTTACTCCCGATGACTTTTGGGCCCTCGTAAATTTTCTAACGATTATACAACGACTTCGCAGTTACGTAATCGATTAAAGACGATTTGACTTTCGTCATAAAGCCGATGTTAAAGCTACTTAACAACGATTTATTACGATATTCACTGTAGTAAAAAGTGTTATTTCTTGTAGTGACTGTAACATCCTCTTCCTCAAATTTTGCCAGCAAAAATAACAGAAACTTCCTCAAATTGTCAATGGAATCCCAACGAAAAACTTGAAAGATTTGACAGCAAATTCTGCCTTAATCAAATCCCCAAACTAATCGAAGACACAGTTCAAACATTTGACAGCGAAACTTTACCCTAACTCAAGGGGCAAAGATTGACACTCCCCAAATAAGAGAATTAGGCACAACGATGAAAGAAAAGAAACTTGATTTTAAATCAATAAACCGGAGAAAGAAGAGAAGATGAGATCCGAGGACGGAAAACCTTAAGCTTTATCACCAGAAAACCGAACTAATCTTCAATTTGAATATAACTTTTCTCCACTAAAGACTAGCGAAAACTACTCATAAATCATGAAGGAAATACTCGGTTCTAGGAGAAAAGAGATTCAATACATAGAATTAAAATGCATAACACTTTGCAAAAGGAAATCCGATCAGACAAACAAAAATTAAAAACCATTAGAACCGGATGAGCCGGAAAATTGCTTCGACGTTAATAGGAAATTTATAACAGAGAAAAAACTCATTTCAAATTCTTTTTTCTCTCATGCCACGCCTCATTTCTTCCATGGTACTTCACTTTGAAACACATTGCCACAGCAAGGATCAACTTGTGGCCTTCATGCCGTGGCAAGCTACGAAAGACTTCTCTTGTGAAAACAAGCTTGCAACAGATAAGAACAACCCGTGGCCTCCATGCCATTGCCTTCTGCGAGTGATTTCCTACAAGGAAAAGCCTCTTGTCACAGGTTAAACATGCCATGGCCTCTTGCCATGGAACCTTGTGTACTTAGCCGATTTTGCACTTTCTTGAACCTTGTTCACCAGCACCATGATCACCTGTAACCTGAGTACACTCGAAAAACAGATCAAAAACATCCTAGAAACATAGAAGAAGACTTCTAAAGAGTATATACAAAAGATAACATGAGATTGTCTCTCAAGTGTACTTTGTTTGACGTCACTAAGTTTGACTTTTCATTATCTATTAAGGAGGGGGAGGGGGGGGGCAGTGATGCTCCTTGTCTTGTCCATGAACTCAAGTTAGGACCTTGTTCATCAGCTCTTGAACACCATCTGATCTCCTTTGTCCTTAAACTCTGGTGTGAGGATTGCTCTGACTTTAGCAAAGGGTCTTGATCCTCCATTGCCTTTAACCTTGTAGTCCACAGCTCCACCATCAAACTTCCAGGGAGTGAGAGTTAAGACTTGAGAAGATGACCCAAGGGTGAATGGTTTTGTGCTTTTTATACTCTTTTTTTGGACCCTGGATAAAGATTCCAAGTAAACTTCATCATCCATAAAGAAATCCCCATCTTCAAACTCAAGATCAGGTCTCACTTGGGGTTCTTTCTTCTTCTCAGAAGCGTCAAGGGGTTGTTCTTCTTCTATGGTCCCAATACTCCACACATACTTCATCTTATAGTCTTTAAACTTATCAACTTCCTCAGTAATAACTCCAAAAAACCCAGCAAGAGGAGGATTAACAGGATAAGAGACTTCATCATCTACCTTTGTAAGCACCACTCTTTGAGTGTCAAAGTCTATTCTTGCTCCTATGGTGTTTAAATGGAGTTCAAAACAAAAGAAGAAGCTCTTTGGTCTTCTTCATCTTCATGACCACAAAATCAGTGGCAACTATGCATTCACCAATCTTTAGAGGGTAGTCTTCAGTGATTCCATATGGTTTCTTTGAGGAAGAATCTCCAAAGTTAATTGAAGTGGGGTGATGCTTTATAGTCTTGATCCCTAGTCTCTCCACCATGTCTAGCTAGAGACACCGCACTTGGGCTTGATCCAGAGTCACACAACCCTTTTTTAAACTTCCAAGAGAGCATGAGATGGGGAATTTGCCTGTATTACCTAGCTTGGGAATAGATTTAGGTTTCACCCTTGTTGAATCAATGCTAGAGACTACATATTTTGTCTTTGCTTGAAGCATTTTCTGTTCCTTTGCTTCATCAATCTCAGAATCATTTCTTTTCATAACAAAACAAGCTGCCTCCCCCACCTTTTTTCTTAATGTCCTCATTGAGATCTTTGAACAGGTTCTCAAACTCCTCTATGATGGCGTCCTCATCCTCATCAGTGAAGTGTTTCTCAGTTGAGACTTTGCCATGAAGAAGAATCTCATTTTCTTGGACAGCAGCATTATTCTCATCATTTAAGAAGATGGCATTGCAATATTCCTTTGGATTAGCCACTGATGTCCCTGGTAAAGATCCTTGAGTTTGAGAAATGGAGTGGGCCTTGTTGTTCTCTAGAGTCTTGACTTTGGAAGTCAAGGTTTCAAGTTGTGTAATGAGATCAGAATAAGAGCAGTCCACCTTGTTGTTGATTTTGCCATTTTCTTGCTGAAATCCATGGCACCACTTGCCTGACCTTGGATGATCTGCTGGAGCAGGATCTTGTTTTCTTGATCCTTATTCCCTGAGTTCTGTTGTAGACTTTGTTGTTGGGGAGGGACAAAGCCTTTTTGGTGAGTGTGTTGAGGGTAAAATTTCTGGATGGGGGGATTCTTATTGTAGTTAAATCCCTTGCTAGCCACCTTCAAACTTCACCTCAGATGTCTTCCCCTTGAACATTGTCCTGAATCCCATAATTCACATCTCCAACAAAGTTGATTGCTGGTGAGAAGCTAGGAGAATTTTATATAGCTTCTCAGTGAGAGATTTGATGTCTTTCCTTGTCCTTTCCTCTTCAACACTCACATCTCTCCTTGAATTTCTGTCCAACTCTGACCCATAAAGCTCATCACTCTGAGATAGGTTCTCCACAAGGGTCATGGCTTCATTGACTTATCTGGCCATGAAATTACCATTTGAAGCTGTGTCCAAGAGGAGTCTAGCCTTTGGTAAAGCACCTCTGTATAAGGTACTTAGCAGCTGAGCATCTGAGAATCCATGGTTAGGGCATTGCATGGTATACCCTCTGAATCTTTCCCAAGCCTCACAAAATGATTCATGGTTCTTCTGTGTGAAACTGGAGATTCCATTTCTTAACCTTGCTGTTCTTGATGAAGAGCGTGGTCAGAAATGCTCTTTTGCATTGCTCCCATGTTGTAACTGATCCTTGAGGTAAAGACTTTTCCCATTGATGAGCTTTGTCTCCTAGAGAAAAAGGGAATAGCCTCAATGATAGACAAGAGTTTTTAGGCTCTGAGGGCTATCAATTCCCTTGTCAAAGTAGTATAAGGGGTGTCAATCCAAGGATGTGGAAGCTAGACACTAAGCTATGTGATCTATTTCTGAATTCAAGTAAACAAGTGAGGTTTTGATTAGACTAATGACTACTAAAGACTTAAACAAGATTAATGACTAAGCAAATGATCAAAACAAGTAGCAAATGACAAATGAGATGGATATGAAATGATGGAAGCATGAGATTCTAGACATGATAGTTGGCTAGGGTGCTTTGGTGCTAAACTAGGAATGCTAATGACAATAATGAAACATGATTCAAATGATTTAGGATTCTAATCAAGCCTTAATCTTTCCCAAGCATCAAGACACAAATCAAGCCATTTCACATACCCAATCATCATTAGAGATCAAACAACAAGACAGCATTAAACATCAATCCTAAGTGATCATTTATGCAAATAACAAACATCATCATGGCATTAATGCATAAATCTCTAATATAATTATTTCAGGAATTTCATCAAACACTTGTGGTGCATAAAATTCCCTGATTCTAGATCTCAAGTGATGTGCAAGGATCTAGCATAGAGATCAGCTATTTAGAGAGATGAAAGCATGAATCTAGCCCTAAGCACTCATAATCTAACATTTTAGCATCCTAACCTACACATCTAGAACCTCATTAAGCAAACTACTCACTAATCACACTAATCTCTCTTAAACCTTTGCAAGTAGAGTAGATTGGCATGATTAATGATGGAAAATGGAGATGGAGATGGTAGATGATGATGGATTGCAGTTCTAAACACAAAGATCCTTGATCTCTCTTGATTAAAACTCACAAAGGGATGGAAGATGAAGATGGAGATGATAGATAATGATGGATTGCAGCTTTAAACACTAACTACTCTCTTGTTTCAAACCCAGTAAATGAAGATCTCTCTTACAAAGTTTTGGTCTTTTCCAAAAGAGGCAAGGAAACAAAGAGAATAAAGCTTAGTCTACTGGATAATGACTAAAACATATATATAGGTAGGGTTTTTTTGATGGGCCAACCTAGAACAAACTAGGTATTGGCCCTAAAAAGGCCCATAAAAACGTATTGGTTCGAGAAGGTGTCGACCAGATTTTGCTCGGTGCAGGACCTCGATATTTCTTCGGCTTTCTGAAGCTGGTTACACCGAGACACTACACCGGCTGAACTCACCTCGGTGCGGCACAAAGAGTAGCTTCAGGGGATCAATACCGAGCAGGATTCAGTCGGTGCAGCATCTCGAAAATCCTTCAGCTTTTTAGCTTCCAAAAGCCGGCCAAAAACGTCAAGGTTCCAAGTTAATATCGACCAGATTTTGGTCTGTGTTTCTTCTCGGTATTAATGTAAACTGCCTGCACTAATTCCTTCATAACTCTTTGCTCACTGGTCAGAACCTTGATCTTCTAACACCACAAACCAGATTACGTCCTTAGCTCCAAGTTTGGTCAAGGGCTCAACCCCGTGTGACGTCGGCAAAGCCCCTGTCTCGTCGGTTCTTTGAAGTGCATTGCGTAAGTCCTGATCGGGCCGCGAGACATATGTTCCTTCCGATGGCGATATCTCCCAGTTCACGGCTCCAAATCGTCTGATTCAAAGTGTTACGGAAACTTGATTCATTCTGCTTGATTCTTGATGAAGACACCGGAGGTTGAATCGCAGTGCAAGTCCTTCGTCTCACGCGATCAACGTAGGGGTCTCGTCGGCACCAAACCATCTGCCCGAGTTGCTGTACATAGGTGAGGGTTCCTCCATGATCCCAGCTCCAAGTTGCTCCAAAAAGTCTCCAAATAACCTGAGAATACTCCAAAAATGCAGGACACTCTAGGACCTAATGCAATTCTTAAGCAAAGCTAGAACCAAAGACAAACTCTAATAAAACTAGCTAAATGTATGCATGAGACTCAATATTTGGACAAAAATGCAATCCTAAACATGACAAAATATGAGTATATCAACTCCCCCACACTTTTCCTTTGCTTGTCCTCAAGCAAAAAAGAAAATATGAGAGAGAGAGGTTGAATGCATGGGAGTTCATATTTCTTTAAAGAGAGATGATCATTAAAAAAATTCAAATATCATATCAAAAGGCTCATGAATCCATCACGACAAACTGGTTTACTCATAAATTAGCCATACTTGTCACCAAATAAACCAAACTCAAGCACCAACCTTCACAAGCATTCTTAACCTCAACCCTTTGACATTCATTTAAAGTTTCAAGTGGATCATGTTCATGCAAATCAAGTGAATTCATTTGGCTTGGGATTGGGTTTTGAGATTAAAATGATCTCAATCAAATGACTGGTACTCCATGCAAGGGGATCACTCAAAAATTAGTAGACTTTAGTCAAATGCTAAGGGTAAAAAGTAATGGATTCATACAGAGATAGAACTGCATCTATCTTTAACACACAAGCTCTTTCTTATTCCAGGCTCTTTTGAGTTGGGTCAAATGATGCAAGAAATCGAATGGGGGCAAAGAAATCACCAGGAAAATCGATCCACAAGCAAAGAAATCAAGCTTTTTGAGAGCAGCAATGGTGTTTCTTCGCAAAAATAAAGGGGAAGAGAGATAAAACCGATTTGCTGTGTGTGGTCCAGGGCTGGAGGCTCTGATGTGGACATCGACCCTAAGACCTTACCGGAGCTACTGCCATCAGTCCAAGACGGGGCCATGACACACTCCAAGATTAAACAACTCAGAAATAGATACAAGAGGGCCTTACACATCTTTATCAACTCGCTAGAACCAGACGATCCGTTGTTGCCCGACCTGAATGTCATATATGACTTAAACGACATTTGCAGCCAAACCGGGGCCGAACACTTGGGAGACAGGAATGACCCACCAGACGATCAATTTTTGATTTAAATGCTAACAGTCCAAGCAGAATTTCATTTTCAGGTTTAAAACTTGAAGAACTAAGGGACAATTCAAAAATAGCCAATACGCGAGAACTTTTGGCCGAGACGTGAAAATTTTTAGCCGAGAAATTAGTTGGCAATGGAATTTGTTGTACTGAAGCTGACATCGCTCGACCAAAATCACCAGCTGAATGCAACGCTCAAGACAGAAACAAGTTTGCCCGAGCGGATAACGAGATTGCCAAGACCATGCAAGATTTAGCCGATGATTTAAAGGCACCCGGGCTAGAACCACCAGACGGCTTGGAAACCTCCAACAAAGGTAAGATCTCTCGTCCAAGCCCATATTCTGAAGCTAACGAACGTGGAATCTTGCCCCACCAACGAGCAGATTTGGAGCTGCTTCACAACACACCACCCGGACCCGAGAAAGACCAAGAAGATGAAGAAGCTAGGACGGAGCATCAAAAAGCTTGGGGACTTGAAGACAACCACAATGGAGAAGCACTTAGAAGAATTTACAAGAAGGTTTCAAGTCAGAGACGTTGCAGCTTCAAGGCCGGCCTCCACAACTGCACAAGCGGCCAGATGCAGCCCTCTACACCAAGGTAAGCTTTTCCATTACTATATTGTTAATGCAGGTGATCTCGGCCCGCACAACGACTAAGTACCACATCAAAACGACATCAATAGTTTAGTTTCAAGAGTCTGTTGCAAACTTTCCATATTTGAGTTTAATGAAACGATGACTTTATGTTTTAGGCGTCTAGGTTTATTTCTTGTAGTTTTGCTTTAAACGTCCTGTTGTTTTGAGTCTTTCCATTTTTGTTTCGAGTCTAGCCCTAGAAGGTTCAAGCTGACGGACTGTTTATAAAGTCCCACATGCAGCTTTGTTGTCCGCAACCTTTTTCCCATTATCAATAAAAAAACGAACTTTCTTCTAAGTTTCTGAGAAGCGGCTTCTCATCTTGTTCATTGCTTTCTTGTGAGATTCAAGCAAGCGTGAGCTCCTGCACCGTATCAGAGAGTAACATTCCCTCTGTGTCGTGTATTCACTCCGCCAACAAACCATTTCTTGATCCCACACGAGAGGGCGACCGCCTGCATGTCAGATACCCACTTATTGAACATCCGCTGAGCCAAAGAGAGGGCGACCGCCTGCTTTGTCTCTCCACCACCTTTGTTTCCCGTGGGAACCCCCTGGTTCTTACATCATCTGGTATCAGAGCCGAAAGTTCTGCTTTCGGTTTTCTTACTATTATCCCTTTTAGTTATTTCTTGTTTCCGCATTCATATATTGTTAGATCGGTTAGTTATTCTAAGAGAAAAGTAAAAAAAAGGATTAGTTAGGGTAATATATCCTTGTCTTGTTTCTTTTTTCCTAAGAAAAAAAAAAAAAATTCATTTTGAATCATTTTGTTTCATCTCATTTCGTATTGTTGCATTCTTGTTTTCATTAAAATAGAAACTTCAAAAAAATTTAGTTAGAATCTTAGTTATCTCTTGCATAAAATTTCATTTTACATTTGGTACATTGACGAGTTGTTGTTTTTGTGAGATTACAAGATTTATGGGAGATAACACCGAGAACGCCAATGGACAACAACACAACGAGCTCATGGCCATGCTAGCCACCATGCGAGAAGAATTGAGGGATACGCGTGAACGTGTTGCAAGACTCGAGCCACCAATTCACCGAGCACCGAATCATGTACTGCCTTAAGCTCGGAGGAACGTGCTTAACCAGGCCGAGGAGATTCCACCTGATTCTGATTCACACAGCATGCCTGAACGGAGGAGGATCTTCCACCAGACCCTATGCGTAGGGGAGAACCGAGAAGACAAGACCCTTTGCTACGCAACAGGCCGCAAGAACGAGAGCCGAGAGAAGTTAACCATGATATAAAACTAACGCCACCAACTTTTGCAGGAAAATCTAATCCCGAAGTTTACTTGGACTGGGAACGGCGGTTAGAATACATCTTTGACTGCTATGGCTATAGTGAGAACAAGAAAGTGGCCTCAGCCGCGGCTCAACTCACCGATAATGCTTTAGCATGGTGGGATCGCACCGTAGCTGAGAGGAGACGCCAGGTTTTTGGACCGATACAAACTTGGAACGACATGAACTACCTTCTACGGCTCAGGTATGTTCCTGAACACTATCATCATGACTTACAGAAACGTTTTCGTAAGTTAACTCAGGGAACAAGGAGCGTGGATGAGTACTTTGAGGAGTTTGAGAAACTGATGAACTCCCTAGAGCTTGAAGAGACAGAAGAAGCCTTAATGGCTCAGTTTGTTGACGGTCTACAAGAGAGGATATCCCATAAAGTGGAGAGAGTCAAGTATATTGGCCTCCACTAATTATTGCACCTTTCAGTTCAGGTGGAATAACAAATCAAACGCAAGGCCTCACTAACAAACCGCAACCGAGGGAGTCAGCCATGGCAAGCCAGTTCGAGTAGAACCAATGACAAGGGCAAGGCCGTGGAAGCTGACTCACGTCTCAAATCAAAACCCACCGAGGCACCAAAGACCAACCGACCGGAACCAGGTAAGTTTCAAAACACTAGTCAAGCTAGAACACGCGATATAACCAGTTTCAAGTGTCAGGGACGAAGGCACTATGCATGAGACTTCCCAAATCAAAGAGTAATGATGATCACTCCGAGTGGAGGATATGAGTCTCAAGACGAGCCCGAAGAAGAGCCAGAGGACAACGAAGAGGATGTGGAATAGCCTGATACTGGTGAATATCTCTTAGTAACTAGAAGAGTCCTAAGCGTGCAAGTTCAGCCTGAGGATCGGATCCAACGAGAAAACTTATTCCACACGCGATGCACTATCAACAACAAGGTATGTAATCTTGTTATTGATGGAGGTTCATGTACTAACGTGGCAAGCTAGTTTATGGTACACAGATTAGGGCTGGTGAAGATCAAACACCCGAGGCCTTATAAACTACAGTGGCTTGACGATGCTACCGAGCTCAAAGTAACCGAGCAAGTCACGGTTCCTTTTAGTGTGGGCAAGTACAAAGACAAGGTGCTTTGTGATGTTGTGCCTATGCAAACAGGGCATGTTCTACTGGGTAGGCCATGGCAGTTTGACAAGGCTACCTTACACAATGGTCGCACCAACTTTTATAGCTTTACACACCTTGGCCGCAAATACAATCTAGTACCACTCAGCCCCACCGAGGTCCACGAGCTTCAGAGCCGGATGCAACAAGAGGCTAAGTCTTCTAAATCAGCATTATATATATCTACTGGTGAATTAAACCGCGTTTGGAGTGCCAATGGCACCATGTTATAAATGCTTTTCAAAGAATGTCTTAGCGCAGGGTTAAAGGAACTTGAGCTCCCACCTGAGGTAGAGGCTTTGATCAAACGGTTCGAAGATGTGTTTCCCGAAGAGATCCCACCAGGGCTACCACCTCTACGAGGAATAGAACATCAGATAGACCTTGTTCCAGGCCAGCCGTTACCAAATAAGGCAGCTTACCGAATAAACCCGGAAGAAAGCAAAGAGCTTGAGAGACAAGTGTGAGACTTGATGGACAAAGGCTATATCAGAGAGAGCCTCAGCCCCTGTGCCGTGCCTGTGCTTCTAGTGCCCAAGAAGGATGGCACATGGCGCATGTGTGTGGATTGCCGAGCCATAAACAACATTACTATCAAGTATAGGCACCCCATCCCGCGTTTAGACGACAAGTTGGATGAACTTAGTGGATCCACTATCTTCTCCAAAGTGGATTTGAAGAGTGGGTATCATCAGGTCAGAATGCGTGAGGGAGATGAATGGAAAACGGCCTTCAAGACCAAGCAAGGCTTGTACGAGTGGTAGTCATGCCTTTTGGCTTAACTAATGCTCCAAGCACCTTCATGCGACTGATGAAACAGGTTCTTCGAGAATATATAAGTTAATTCGTAGTAGTTTATTTTGATGACATACTTATATATAGTAAGAACCTACGTGATCATCTCACACCCCTTGAACTAGTGCTCAAATCACTTCGCAAGGAAGGCCTTTATGCTAACCTCAAGAAGTATTGTGAGTAAACAAGGCTTACAGGTGGATGAAGAGAAGATCAAAGCCATACAGGAATGGCCCACTCCCACCACCAACGATCATGTTCGAAGCTTTCATGGGTTAGCCAGTTTTTACCGGCGATTTGTGAAAGATTTCAGCACCGTGAGCGCACCACTCACGGCTGTCATCAAGAAAAACGCTCCATTTAAGTGGAGAGCAGCTCAAGATGAAGCGTTTCAAGCCTTGAATAAAAGGCTCACTCAAGCACCCGTTCTTGCGTTACCTAACTTTGATGAGATGTTTGAAGTGGAATGCGATGGCTCCGGGTTAGGGATCGTAGCTGTGTTGCATTAGAAGAAGAGACCGGTGGCATATTTCAGTGAGAAATTCCATGGGGCCACCCTCAATTACCCCACCTACGATAAGGAGTTGTACGCACTGGTTAGAGCATTGGAAACTTGGCAACATTACTTGTTGTCCAAGGAATTCATCATACACACTGACCACGAGACCTTTAAGCATTTGTGTGGCCAAACCTCACTTAAAAGGAGACATTCTAAGTGGCTTAAGTTCATAGAGACTTTTCCCTATGTAATCAAGTACAAAAACGGCAAAGAAAACATGGTAGCAGACGCTTTATCAAGGTGCCATACTCTTATAGCCACCATGGAGGCCAAAGTTTTGGGCTTCGAGCACATAAAGGAACTATATAAGGATGATCCTGAGCTTGGGGAAACATATCAAGATTGCTGCAAAGTCCACACAGGTTCTTTCTATATACACGATGGTTTTCTTTTTAAAGATAAACGCTTGTGTATTCCGCAGGGATCAATGAGGGAACTAGTGCTTAGTGAAGCACACGGTGGAGGTTTAATGGGACACTTTGGGGTGGATAAAACTCTGGCTGTTATGATGGACCATTTCTATTGGCCCCATATGAAGAGAGATGTGGAACGTTTCTGCTCAAGATGTATCCAGTGCCACAAAGCTAAATCCAGGTCACACCCTCACGGTCTATACATGCCTCTGCCTATACCTAACGCCCCTTGGGTAGATATTTTGATGGATTTTGTCTTAGGTTTGCCAAAGATCAGGCACAAGGACTCCATCTTTGTTGTTGTCGACCGATTCTCTAAGATGGCCCACTTTATACCGTGTGTAAAGACAAGCGACGCCACACAAATAGCCAATTTGTTCTTCAAGGAGGTCGTACGTCTACATGGGATCCCGAGAACAATCATTTCAGACCGAGACACCAAGTTTCTCAGCCATTTTTGGCGTACCTTGTGGAAAACGTTAGGCACCAAGCTCCTTTTCTCCACAACTTGCCACCCACAGATCGATGGTCAAACAGAAGTGGTAAACCGAACCTTATCTACATTACTTAGGTCTGCCCTTGGCAAAAAAATGAGTACTTGGCTTGATTGTATTCCCTTTGTCGAATTCGCATATAATCGTGCAAGACATTCGGCTACTAAGCTATCTCCTTTTGAGATAGTTTATGATACTAACCCTCTCTCTCCAGTGGATCTTAGACCTATAGCACAGGTAGACCGAGCCAATCTAGATGGGTTGAGACGAGGAGAGCTATTCAAAAAGTAATATGAGACGGCGAAGACCAACATAGAAAAGAAGACCGAGGTCTACAAGAAGGCCGCAGCCAAAGGCCGAAAGGACGTCTCATTTGAGCCATGAGATTGGGTCTGGTTACAATGAGGACAGAAAGATTTCCTGGTCGGCCTGCATCCAAACTCTCACCACGAGGCGACGGCCCATTCAAAGTCTTGAGCAAGATCAACGATAATGCTTACCGTTTAGATCTTCCAGGTGAGTATAACATTTCACACACTTTCAAAGTGGCTGACTTATCTTATTTTGATGCAGGTGAAGAAGTTTTGGGGTCAAAACCTTTAGAAGAGGGAGGGAATGATGTGGACATCGACCCTAAGACCTTACCGGAGCTAATGCCATCAGTCCAAGACGGGGCCATGACACGCTCCAAGATTAACAACTCAGAAATAGATACAAGAGGGCCTTACACATCTTTATCAACTCGCTAGAACCAGATAATCCGTTGTTGCCCGACCTGAATGTCATATACGGCTTAAACGACCTATGCGGCCAAACCGGGGCCGAACACTTGGGAGACAGGAATGACCCACCAGACGATCAAGTCTCTCAGGCCAAAATGGGTATCTCTCGACCAATTTTTTATTTAAATGCTAACAGTCCGAGCAGAATTTCATTTTCAGGTTTAAACTTGAATAACTAAGGGACAACTCAAAAATAGCCGATACGCGAGAACTTTTGGCCGAGACGCGAGAATTTTTAGCCGAGAAATTAGAATCGCCTCGGCAAGACCAAGTTGGCGATGGAATTTGTCGTACTGAAGCTGACATCGCCTGACCAAAATCACCAGCTGAATCCAACGCTCGAGACAGAAACAAGTTTGCCTGAGCGGATAACGAGATTGCCGAGACCATGCAAGATTTAGCCGATGATTTAAAGGCACCCGCGCTAGAACAACCAGACGGCTTGGAAACCTCCAACAAAGGTAATATCTCTCATCCAAGTCCATATTCTGAAGCTAACGAACGTGGAATCTTGCCCCACCAACGAGCAGATTTGGAGCTGCTTCACAACACACCACCCGGACCCGAGAAAGACCAAGAAGACCAAGAAGCTAGGACGGAGCATCAAAAAGCTTGGGGACTTGAAGACAACCACAATGGAGAAGCACTTAGAAGACTTTACAAGAAGGTTTCAAGTCAGAGACGTTGCAGCTTCAAGGCCGGCCTCCACAACTGCACAAGCGGCCAGATGCAGCCCTCTACACCAAGGTAAGCTTTTCCTTTACTATATTGTTATTGCAGGTGATCTCGGCCCGCACAAGGACTAAGTACCACATCAAAATGACATCAATAGTTTAGTTTCAAGAGTCTGTTGCAAACTTTCCATATTTGAGTTTAATGAAACGATGAGTTTATGTTTTAGGCGTCTAGGTTTATTTCTTGTAGTTTTGCTTTAAACGTCCTGTTGTTTTGAGTCTTTCCATTTTTGTTTTGAGTCTAGCCCTAGAAGGTTCAAGCTGACAGACTGTTTATAAAGTCCCACACGCAGCTTTGTAGTCCGCAACCTTTTTCCCATCACCAATAAAAGAACGAACTTTCTTCTAAGTTTTTGAGAAGCGGCTTCTCATCTTGTTCATTGCTTTCTTGTGAGATTCAAGCAAGCGTGAGCTCCTGCACCGTATCAGAGAGTAACCTCCCCTCTGTGTCGTGTATTCACTCTGCCAACACACCATTTCTTGATCCCACACGAGAGGGCGACCGCCTGCGTGCCAGATCCCCACTTATCGAACATCCGCTGAGCCAAAGAGAGGGCGACTGATGCGAGTTTGTAAAGGGGGGTTTGTTGTTTTCGTTTTACTAAGCTTCAGGTTTTAAATTTATAACCCCTAAATGTCTGCAAGTGCACAGATGTGCGCTGTAGTATTTAGGGTCTCGATCCACAGAGACTTAGTTGTTTCAGTACTAATTCAACGCAACGCTTAAATCAGATTAGAACTAAAAGGTTTTGGTTTTGGTTTTGGGTTTTTGTTGTCACTAAATCTAAACTAGAAAGCTAAACAAGTAAAAGCAATTGAAATAAAACTAAAGCAGGTAAAGCAAGTAAAAAGCGATTAAACAAAGCGAATAGAAGGCAAGTAAATAGCGATTGAAAGTATAATGGAAACAAGAAAATAAGCGAATGAAAAGCAAAGGAATACGAAGGTTGTAAGCAATTAAAGACAAACGTTGGGGCTCAAGGGGTTTTCGCAGGGGTTCATAGTCTATGCTAGGTCGATTTTAAACAAGTGATAAAGGTAATCAACTAGGTATGTTCTAGAACTCGAGGCACAGAAGCATGAATAGCCTACTTTCGCAGCACTAAACAACTATCTCTCGCAACCCTAATCAGTAGGTTTCCACTCTGATTCTGGAAGGGAGAAGATGCAATAGCAGAACAAGACTCATCAATATTCACAACTCAACTACAGGTAGGTTTCCACTCCTATAGAAGAATTGCTCGTTTCACCCTAGTTCAGACAATCAATGAAAGCTTTCGCAACATATCATATCAGATCGGCTTCTAAGTGGCCAGCAAAGAATCACGCAGTAAGATTAAAGGCAAACGAAGGACATCTAGAAGATTATAAATCCTAAATCTATCGATTCATAAGCAAAGACACATGAAATTCCCTTTGAACAATCCCTTTAAACCCAACTTGGTAACTACTCAAACATATTGTAAACAATCATCACAGGGTATTGAAAGTTGCAGGAAATTAAAGAAAAGAAAGAAGAAGAACGAAGAACGGAAGCGACGACGGAGGCGCGATGTCTTCCTCCAGCGGCGGCTCCTCCTCCAAGGGCGGCGGCCTCCTAGGGTTTTTGAAGCACTCTCACGAAATCTCTCTCTCTTTCTATCTTATGCCGTCTCCACACCTTTAGGAATGACCTAAAGGGGGTATTTATAGCTTCTGGGGTGGTTCTAGACACTTAGGGCTTCAAAAATAACGAAAGGAATTGATCTGGGCTTTAATTAAGTCGCCGGGAAAGTGAACAACCAAAGTCCGCGGTCGCGGTGGCTCTACCCGCGGGAAAATAGGTGTTTGCCGTGGTCCCGGCACATGCTCTCTTCCGGAACTGCATTTTCTGTCATTCTTGCATCGGGAGTATCTGAAGATCTAACCGTTGGATTGTCTCCAAACCATGTGCATTAGAAAGCTGGTTGGATCCTCTTTGTTGTCTCAAATTGTGGGGGTGATCAGACGGTGAGAAGGTCTCCATCGCTTGTCATACTTCTGACGGTCTGCATTTATCCAAAATTGCTCATTTGTTCCAAATTGCATATCTTTTGCCCAAATTTCCTGTAAAGTCTTTTGAAACTCTAAAACATTGAAAACACTTTAAAAACATTGAAAACAGAGTTAAAACACCTGCATAAGATACAATTATAATCCATAAAAGTGGTCAAAATACGGTGTCATCAACTCCCCCAGACTTACCTTTTTGTTTGTCCTCAAACAAACTTAAGTCAGGAAAGATATTTTTGAAAATCGCAGAAACTAAACAATATCTCAGTGACCGTCCTTCTAAACCATAACTTATCGTGAAACATCTATTTGGATCTAGTCTAGAAAATTCTCACCAAAATACAAGCAAACTAGTCCGTTAATCCGTCATGCAAAAATCTACACACTTAGATCTGACTTCCAGTCAACTAGCTCTTAACATTCATTAAAAATCTCGGTGGTTCTCATCAAAGAAAGTCTAGGCAAGGCGATCTAGGCTAGGTGTAAAAAGGGTTATTCTAGGGGTAAGGCTTAAAGTGTTTACGGGTTACCTGAAGATCTGGAGAATGCAAGATATTATGCAAAACCGCAAGAGAGAGTGAAGCTGTTGGTATCCACAGTTTTCAGTCACTTTCTTCTTGCCATAGATTACTGGCCTTCTTCCTCAGGTTCTCTCCTAACTCCCCCAAACTTAGATTTTTGTAAATCTTTCAAAACCATAGCTCCTTAAACAAATAGTGGTTGCTTATTGCTCCATAAATTTTGACAATCTAAGACTCATTAGGCTTTTTGTTTCCCTTTCACTTTTCACGTTTTTTTTTTTTTTTTTTTTTTTTTTTTTTTTTTTTTTTTTAAGAAAGGGAACACCTTTAGATATAGAGTCTTAGAGAGTACGAAATTACCAGTCAATATCTGTCTTGTAAAGCTTCTTGATGTTTCTGATACTCTTCCTTCCCAATTCCATTCAGTCTCCTTTGTGAGTGACTGAAAACTGCGTCGCTCCTCTTCTCTCCGACGTTTTTGCACATATCTGCTGATATAAACTAAAGAGAGAATGCACGAGGATTGAAAACAAGGGTTTTGGGTTTAGGGTATGGTACCAGATAAAGATAAACTGGTCATCTAGGACGACAAAGAGTGGTAAAAGTGAGGGTAAAAGACGTCCTAGATGTGTATGTCGATGCCTGCCTAAAATCAATGATGAGAAAATTAAATGTCAATATTAAGGTCAGATAAAATGAGCTAGTGTATCCTGTCAGAAAGAATCTCCATGAATAGAAGTCCTTTTGTGGGATTTCGTAATGCAAGTATTCTAGCTACCGCCTAGTCTAGGCCTAAATCACAAAAAGAGCAAAAAACGAGGAAATAGCGTAGAAGCACACTGGTCTAAATCATCATAGTAATGTTTATTGTGTTCCTGGTTTGAAAATTTTTTGAAAACGATTTATTTATTTATTTATTTATTTTATTATTTATTTTTTTTTATGAAAAAGATTTTGAAAAATTTTATGTGTCCAAAACAAAGCAATGGAAATAGAAAACATGAAATTAAATCTGAAATTAAATCTATTCTTCCTTATTGAAAACCTGAAATTAAATGAAACAGAAATAAAGCAATGGAAATAGAAAATAAAGATCAAAGGAAAATAGATAAAATACCAAGTGGGTTGCCTCCCACTAAGCGCTTGTTTCAAGTCGTTAGCTTGACATTGTGGTTCGATTAGACTTAACCGGGGTCGTGACACTCCTTGGTCTCATCATTGGCCGATGATGGATCAATTAAAAACATCACTTCTCTTTCGTCTTCGGTTTCTTCAGCCAGATATGGCTTTACACGCTGTCCATTCACTGTAAATGAATTACCGGTTCTGTCCCACAGGACAATGGCTCCGTATGGTTTGACTTCCTTTATCGTGAAGGGTCCTGACCATCTTGAACGTAATTTTCCTGGAAAAAGCTTAAGACGAGAATTGAAAAGAAGAACTTTATCGTTAGGAGCAAAAGTTCTATGAATAATCTTCTTATCATGATATGCTTTAGTCTTCTCCTTGTAGATCTTCGAGTTTTCATAAGCGTTGTGTCGGATTTCTTCTAACTCATGAAGTTGAAGTAGTCTTCTTTCTCCAGCTGTTTTCATGTTCATGTTCATTTCCTTGATAGCCCATTGCGCCTTATACTCGAATTCTACTGGAAGGTGGCATGCCTTTCCATAAACTAGATTGAATGGTGTTGTTCCTAACGGTGTCTTGAATGCTGTTTGATATGCCCATAATGCATCGTCAAGCTTGGTAGACCAATCCTTGCGATGAACTGCAGCCGTTTTCTGCAAAATCGACTTGATTTCTCTGTTTGAGATTTCTACTTGACCACTAGTTTGGGGATGGTATAGAGAAGCAACTTTATGTGTAACTCCATTCTTTCTAAGAAGGTTTTCGAAAACTCTGTTGATGAAGTGCGATCCTCCGTCGCTTATCACAATTCTAGGAACTCCAAAACGCGGGAATATAACAGATTTAAACAGCTTCATGACGACTTTTGCATCATTGGTGGGACTTGCGACTGCTTCAACCCACTTAGAGACGTAGTCTACTGCAACTAAGATATATTGGTTTCCAAAAGAAGTTGGAAAGGGTCCCATAAAATCTATTCCCCAGACATCGAAAATTTCGACTTCGAGAATAAAATTTTGAGGCATCTCATTCCTTTTGCTTATGTTACCCATCCTTTGGCATTTATCGCATCGCGATATATAAGCTTGAGTATCTTTGAACAAAGTAGGCCACCAAAAACCTGCTTGCAAGATCTTTGAAGCGGTTTTGAAGGTTGCAAAGTGTCCTGCGTCAGACGAGCTATGGCATCCGAATAAAATTCCTTCCATCTCTTATTCAGCCACGCATCTTCGGAATAACCCATCAGCACATCTCTTATAGAGATAAGGTTCATCTCAAAAATAATGTCTTACGTCTTTCAGAAACTTTTTCTTCCTATAACCAAAGAATTGTGGTGGTTCTACATCTGCTGCTAGGTAATTTTCTATGTGCCTAAACCATGGGGTGTTGAAAGCATCTGCTCGTCGCATTAGAGGATGTGGTGGTGCGGTATTGGCATTGGGGGTAGTATCTATTGCATAGATGTTTTCTTCAGGAAAACTGTCATTTAAAGGCAATCTTTCTTCAACTCGAATTCGTGAAAGATGGTCTGCAACTCCATTATCTGCTCCTTTCCGATCTCGAATTTCGATATTGAATTCTTGCAATAGGAGGATCCATCTTATCAACCGAGGTTTAGTGTCTTTTTTAGACATTAAATACTTGATTGCAGCATGATCAGTATGAACTATGACCTTAGATCCTACGAGATAAGAACGGAATTTCTCAAATGAAAATACGACAGCCAGAAGTTCTTTCTCTGTTGTAGCATAATTGCATTGAGCTTTGTCAAGAGTTCTGCTTGCGTAGTAGATTACGTGCAGTTTCTTATCTTTTCGTTGGCAAGGCACTGCTCCGACTGCATAGTCACTTGCATCGCACATGATTTCGAATGGGAGTTCCCAATCAGGTGCTTGCACGACTGGAGCGGAAACAAGGGCTTGTTTGATCTTATGAAACGCGGCTAAGCACTCATCATCGAACTCGAAGTTCGTTTCCTTGCAAAGCAAACGCGTAAGAGGTCTAGCTATTTGAGAAAAATCTTTTATGAAGCGCCTATAGAATCCTGCGTGTCCTAAGAAACTACGAATTCCTTTTACGTTTGTGGGTGGTTGTAAGCTTGTCATGACCTCGATTTTGGCTTTGTCAACTTCAATACCTTTTCCGGAAATTCTGTGCCCAAGCACGATTCCGTCTTGTACCATGAAGTGACATTTTTCCCAATTTAATACTAAGTGCTTATCTTCACATCTTTGCAGAACTTTACCAAGATTGGCTAAGCATTTTTCAAAAGAAGATCCATAGACGGAGAAATCATCCATGAATACTTCCATGAAATCCTCAATAAAGTCTGTGAAGATCGACATCATGCACCGCTGGAAGGTAGCAGGTGCATTACACAATCCAAAAGGCATACGTCGGTAAGCGAACGTGCCATATGGACAAGTGAATGTCGTTTTTTCTTGATCCTCCGGTCGAATAGGAATTTGGAAAAATCCGGAGTATCCATCAAGGAAGCAATAGTAAGGGTGATTAGCTAATCTTTCTAGCATTTGATCTATGAAGGGAAGTGGAAAATGATCTTTCCTAGTTGCTGCATTCAGTTTCCGGTAATCGATACACATACGATGTCCAGTTACTGTTCTTGTAGCGATCATTTCATCTTTATCATTTTTAATGACAGTGACTCCTCCTTTCTTTGGGACAACATGAACTGGGCTAACCCAAGTACTGTCTGAGATAGGAAAGATTATTCCAGCTTCTAAAAGCTTCATAATCTCCTTCTTGACAACATCCATGAGATTAGGGTTCAGTCTCCTTTGACTTTCGATTGAGTTTTTAGCATTATCCTCTAGATTTATCTTGTGCATACAAAGATCTGGAGAGATTCCAGGTATGTCATCAAGTGAATATTCTAAGGCTTTTCTATGCTTTCTCAGCTCAGTCAACAGCATTGTGGTTTCTTCTTCCGTCAAACCAGAGTTTATTTTAACAGGATAAGTAGAATTTGGTCCAAGGAAAGCGTACTTAAGTCCGACGGGAAGAGGTTAAGCTCGACTTTAGGGGCTTTAAGCTCGCTCCAAGGATCGTTAATTGCTGCAGCAGTGTCTTTAGGAGGTGTAGGAATATTTGTTTGGTCCTTAAGATCTAGATAGTGTAGAGGTTTCCTATAAGTTTCGGATTTATCAAGCATACGTGCGCATTCACTCAAAATTCCTTCGAGGAAATTACGTTCCTCTTTTGCGGGTGAAAGCGTGACACTTAAAGGGTCGTCTAGAAGCAGATCTTCATAGACTTCCTCAATAATTCCGTCTAACTCATCAACCCAACAAATTTTGCCATCCAGAGTTGGTTTATCGAAACTTTTGTTCAACTGCATAACTAGGCCGGCTAGATGAAGATCAATTTTTCCTTCAGGAACATTGATTATGGCTCCGGCTGTAGATAGGAATGGTCGTCCAAGAATAAGGGGATCCTTAGGTTCTTTTTCTAGTTCTAGAACTACGAAATTGGTTGGTATGGAACATTTTTCGATTTCGACGGGAACATCTACTAAGATACCTACAGGTTGTCTAACGGAACGATCAGCTAGTACTAAAGAAATTTTAGTGGGCTTGAAAGTGTGATGTCCTAAACGTTTTGCTACTGAAAGAGGCATCATGTTTATGCTAGATCCTAAATCACAGAGAGCACGCTCAAAAGTTACATCATTGATGGTGCATGAAAGTACAAAGCTTCCAGGATCGTTTTTCTTTTCAGGGATTCGGCTTTGCAGGATAGAACTACATTCATGGGTTATCATCATAACGCCTTCTTCAAGAGTTAAAGAATTTGTTAGAATACCCTTCATGTATTTTCTCAAAGCAGGAATGATAGCACAAGCTTCTACGAAAGGTAATTTAACGTTTAATTGATCGATTAGCTATTTAAGCTTAGCTTTTTCTTTTTCTTTCTTAGGGGCTCTTAAGGCTCTAGGATATGGAGGTTTAGGTTTATAGACACGAGTTGGTGGAGGAGGAATTGGGTATTCTCCAAGGATTTCCCGGGATGAATCTTCTCTTACTTCTTCTCCATCCTTTTCTCCTACCACTTCTTTTTCAACATCTTCATTCGTGATTCTTTCTTTTTCTTTCTCCTTTTCCTTACCCTTTTCCTCATCTTCGGGATCTTTAGGAAATTCAGGCTCTTTGTAAGCTAATCCACTCCTAAGTGTGATAGCTTTCACATCATCGGAGGGATCTGCTTCACTTGAGCTTTCGAAAGAATTTTCACTTAGCTCCTCTTCAGAATTTTCTAACGTTTTAGAATTAGTTTTGACCATTATGTTAAGGAGGGTATCAGAATCCTTCTGCATCTCTTTTAGTTCAGATCTAAGATCACTAATCTCTTGAGACATAGATTTTTCAAGCTCTAGAATCCTTTTGTTTAGGTTTTCAGCTTTAGAAGAGGGAAAACTTGGATATGGAACAGGATTAGATTGAATAGCCGAGATTGGTTCGGGAGTTGGTGTCCAACCAGGCTCGGAAGACGTTTTCCCGCGGTCAGGTGGCTCGCGACCGCGGTGGAACACGTCTTGGCCGCGGTCAGAACCAGCACGACCGCGGTGAAAGCTTGCTTGGCCGCGGTCATGACGAATGGACCCGCGGTGATTAGAAACGAATGGAAAATCTTGAATTTGATAAACTTCTGCAGTGTTCACCATCCCTTGATTATAAGAATTCATTGGGTTGTCCCAACCTTCAAAGTTACACGTATTGTGTACCCTATTTGGTTGTTGCAATCCAAGATGACTCATTATGTGACAGAGACACTTTATAACTTCCGAAATTTCTTCTTTCTTCTCAGGAAGTGCAGAATTACCAAAGGTTACTTGATTTCGGATGCTGTTTCCTAAATTTTTAATGAAAACGTGAGCATCTTCTACAGATCTAGTTGTGAAATCTCCATTACTTGCTATATCAAAAGAGTGTCGTAACTCTGGAGTTATACCGCGATAGAAGATACTTAGCAGGTATTCCTCGGCATATCCATGGTGTGGACAATCTCTTTGGTATTCCCTAAATCTTTCCCAAGTTTCTAAAAGATCTTCATCTTCTTTTTGTTTAAAAGTTCTTATCTTCTTTCTTAAGAGATTTGAAAGATTTCTAGTGTAAAAATGATTTAGGAAAGCAGTTTTACACGCTGCCCACGTTTTTAGTGAAGCAGGTGGCAAAGATTTTAGCCATTTGCTGGCCTTATCTCTAAGAGAGAATGGGAAAAGACTACACTTGTGGTAATCCCCATTTGCTGTAATGGTTGCACATAATTCTTCGAAAGTCTGGATATGGTCTATCGGGTTTTCGAACGAATAACCAGAGAATTGATTTTGTTGAACTAAATGGATATGGGGTACCTTAATTTTGGTTTTGCCATCCTCAGGTAAGGCTGGTTGAATAGCTCTTCGATCTCCCATGAACTTTTCGAGTGAATCGAAACTTCCAATCAGTTCATCATCATCTTTGTGTTTGACCGATCCGATTAGCTCATTGTCATCATAAATCGGTTCTTCAAACTCATCATCAGTCAGGTCATCATCGCTTGGATCACCATCCACACGATTTGGTGGATCACCAAGAGTTCCTGGAACATGTTCCCGGTCTCTCATTGCAGAGAAACCTGAAAAAAATCAAAAGAAAAAGTAAAAATAAACAAGTGTTCTAATGGATTTAAGCTGGGATTCGCAACGAAACAAATTTAAGTCCCCGGCAACGGCGCCAAAAACTTGATGCGAGTTTGTAAACGGGGGTTTGTTGTTTTCGTTTTACTAAGCTTCAAGTTTTAAATTTATAACCCCTAAATGTCTGCAAGTGCACAGATGTGCACTGTAGTACTTAGGGTATCGATCCACAGAGACTTAGTTGTTTCAGTACGAATTCAACGCAACGCTTAAATCAGATTAGAACTAAAAGGTTTTGGTTTTGGTTTTGGGTTTTTGTTGTCACTAAATCTAAACTAGAAAGCTAAACAAGTAAAAGCAATTGAAATAAAACTAAAGCAGGTAAAGCAAGTAAAAAGCGATTAAACAAAGCGAATAGAAGGCAAGTAAATAGCGATTTAAAGTATAATGGAAACAAGAAAATAAGCGAATGAAAAGCAAAGGAATACGAAGGTTGTAAGCAATTAAAGACAAACGTTGGGGCTCAAGGGGTTTTCGCAGGGGTTCATAGTCTATGCTAGGTCGATTTTAAACAAGTGATAAAGGTAATCAACTAGGTATGTTCTAGAACTCGAGGCACAGAAGTATGAATAGCCTACTTTCGCAGCACTAAACAACTATCTCTCGCAACCCTAATCAGTAGGTTTCCACTCTGATTCTGGAAGGGAGAAGATGCAATAGCAGAACAAGACTCATAATTATTCACAACTCAACTACAGGTAGGTTTCCACTCCTATAGAAAAATTGCTCGTTTCACCCTAGTTCAGACAATCAATGAAAGCTTTCGCAACATATCATATCAGATCGGCTTCTAAGTGGCCAGCAAAGAATCACGCAGTAAGATTAAAGGCAAACGAAGAACATCTAGAAGATTATAAATCCTAAATCTATCGATTCATAAGCAAAGACACATGAAATTCCATTTGAACAATCCCTTTAAACCCAACTGGGTAACTACTCAAACATATTGTAAACAATCATCACAGAGTATTGAAAGTTGCAGGAAATTAAAGAAAAGAAAGAAGAAGAACGAAGAACGGAAGCGACGACGGAGGCGCGACGTCTTCCTCCAGCGGCGGCTCCTCCTCCAAGGGCGGCGGCCTCCTAGGGTTTTTGAAGCACTCTCACGAAATCTCTCTCTCTTTCTATCTTATGTCGTCTCCACACCTTTAGGAATGACATAAAGGGGGTATTTATAGCTTCTGGGGTGGTTCTGGACACTTAGGGCTTCAAAAATAACGAAAGGAATTGATCTGGGCTTTAATTAAGTCGTCGGGAAAGTGAACGACCAAAGTCCGTGGTCGCGGTGGCTCTAACCGCGGGAAAATAGGTGTTTGCCGCGGTCCCGGCACATGCTCCCTTCCGGAACTGCATTTTCTGTCATTCTTGCATCGGGAGTATCTTAAGATCTAACCGTTGGATTGTCTCCAAACAAAGTGCATTAGAAAGCTGGTTGGATCCTCTATGTTGTCTCAAATTTTGGGGGTGATCAGACGGTGAGAAGGTCTTCTTCGCTTGTCATACTTCTGACGGTCTGTATTTATCCAAAATTGCTCATTTGTTCCAAATTGCATATCTTTTGCCCAAGTTTCCTGTAAAGTCTTTTGAAACTCTAAAACATTGAAAAAACTTTAAAAACATTGAAAACAGAGTTAAAACACCTGCATAAGATACAATTATAATCCATAAAAGTGGTCAAAATACGGTGTCATCAGCGACCGCCTGCTTTGTCTCTCCACCACCTTTGTTTCCCATGAGAACCCCCTGGTTCTTACATCAGGCTCTCTTTACTGTTGTGAGAGACAGCTGGAGGTGGCTGGAATCTTTGAATTTGACCCAGCCACCCTTTGGAGCGCTGGACAATTGGCTGCACCATGGTCATATCAACGTGAATCAGCTCGGTGTGGGAGGTCGGTGTACTCTTTAAGTTTCTTCCATTTCTACACCGAGTTCTTGCACCAAGCAAAATCACCTTGGTGTGAGACAAGACTTGGTTCCTTTCGGCACTGCACCGACCTCCATTTGCTCGGTGTAACTGATTTATATTTTCTCGGCTTTTTGAACCTGGTTGCACCGAGCAAATGCACCAAGTGAAATCACCTTGGTGTGAGGCATTCTTGGCCATCTTTTGTTCCACACCGACCTCCACTGGCTCGGTGTAACTGGTCGATAATTTCTCGGCTTTTTGAACCTGTTACACTGAGCAAATACACCTAGGGAAACCATGTCGATATGAATGCATTCCTTAGCCGATTTTTCATCTTTTCTCTTCTCCAACCCTTTTAAAATTGCACTTAGGCCACTCTAAAACCTGTACACACTTGAACCAAAGATCAAAACATCCTTAAAATAGCAAAAGAAAGCAAGAAAAGAAATTATATACAAGGATAAGCTTGGGGTGTCTCCCAAGAGCACTTTGTTTAAAGTCTCTAAGTTTGACTTTGAAAACCTGTTTAACAAGAGGAACTGTAGAAGCCTCCTCTCTTGATAACTAGAGCTTTTTAAGCTCTAAATAGAGGTTATCAATCCCTTAGCTGTTGCAGCATAAAGGGTTTATTAGTCCAATGTGTGGTATACACTAGAATATAAGACAGTTTCTTAATTCAAGTAAATGGTGAAAATTGTTTGTGACTAATGCCTAAAACAAGATTAAAAACTAGAACAAAGATTAATGATCAAATAAACAAGCAAGCAAATACAACTAAACAAGATGAGATGATATGAAATGATGGGAGCATGAGATTCTAGACATGATAGTTGGCTAGGGTGCTTTGGTGCTAAACTAGAAATGCTAATGACAATGATGAGACATGAATCAAATGATTTAGAACTCTGATCTAGATTAATCCTCTCATGAAGGCATTAACCTCTACACTAATCCATTTTCAAACCAAATCATCATTTGTGAAATATGAATCAATGAGCATTGAGAAACAGTTCTAAAAGATCATCTAAGGAATTAACAAACATCATCATGGCATTAAATGCAAAGATCTCTAACATAGCTCTTTCTGGCATTTCATCAAACACTTTTGGTGCATGAAATGCCTAAAATCTAGACCACATATGATGTGTATGGATCTAGCCTAGAGATCAGCTATTTAGAGAGATGAAATCATGAATCTAGCCCTAATCTAACACTTTAGCACCCTAACCTATACATCTAGAACCTCATTAAGGTGACTACTCACTAATCATACTAATCTCTGTTAAACCTTTGCAAGTTGAGAAGATTGGCATGATTAATGATGAGAAATGGAGAAGGAAAAGATGGATGATGATTGATTTGCAGCTTTAAACATAGAAATCTCTGATTCTCTCTTGATTAAAACTCAAAAAGGGAGATATTTCTCTTCTTAAAGGAGTCTTTTACAAAAAAGGCAAAGAAACAAAAGGAATAAAGCTTGGTCCTTAGGGTAAAACCCTAAAAAAGTATTTATAGTCCACCCCTAGGTCTGTGGTCAATCCGGGACAAACCGGGTGTTGACCAAGAGAGAAAACACTTAAAAACGCCAACACATCTACACCGAGGTTCACTTGGCCGATGTTGTACTCGATGTGGATGTGTTGTAAAGCCTGTCTTGGACGTGGATGCTAGCACCGGGGCCTGTAAAGTTGATGTCACGGTCGGTGTTGAAAGTATGGGTTCGACGATGGAGCTGGCACCGGCTTGCTTCTGGCCGATGTCTTGGCCGATGCTGTGAAAAGGTTAGTTCGCTGGGTTAAGCACCGAGGTTCTAAGCGCCGGTGTGGAGGCCGGTGTGGATGAACTGGTTAAAACGGAGCAAACTACACCGATGTGCTCTTCTCTGATGTTGTGGTCGGTGCTGGAGTTTTAGCTGGAACGGGTGGAAATGCACCGGGCAGCTTTTGGTCGATGTTGTGCCTGGTGCTGGTGAAGTGTTGAACGAGTGGAAAATACATCGAGGTACCTTTGGTCGGTGTGGGAGTCGGTGTTGATCTTTAAGCACAGAACTCTCAAGGTAAGTTTCAACAACGAGCACAGTCTTCCTGGTGTCAAGGAACTCACCGTACATAAACTGTCACAACTTCCTGACCACTGTTCAGAATCCAGATTTTCCAGCTCCAGTAGACAGATAACTCACTCAGCCCCATCCTTTTTGAAGAAACCATCAGCGCTTGGGAAGTGGAAGGTTTCCTGGACGGCTCACCTCTATAGTGCATTGAAACGATCAAAAGGAATCTCTTGGACTAATGTTCACTCCGGAGATGATATCTTTCAGCACATAGTGATATGTCTATATTTTACATCATTTAGATTGCAATATAGAGTCCTCATCATGTGTTTTCTCATGTAAATTGAGTCTTTAGGCGTTAAAATAGGACTTAGGGCTTGCATTAGGTCCCAAAGAGTTTTGCATGTTTTGAAGTCTTTATCAGGAGCTTTGGAGACCAATTGGAGCCTAAGAAGAGGAACAGAAAAGAAAACGGTGAAGAAAAGGGTCAAAAATGGTGAAAACCGCTTGGAGGAATTTTTCGGCCAAATCTCGTACCGGCTGGTCGGAAACCTCGGCCAAAATGTTTACCGGACGCTCATTACCGGCCAAAAACCTTACCGATCGGCCAGAATCGAGTATCGAGTGCAAAAATACCACGGGACAAGTTTTTGACCGAGGCAAGAATTTTTACGACCAAAAAGCTTACCGCGGTACACAGCCCTCGGCCATTTTTCTTACCGCGGGAAGGTTTTTACGACCAAAAGTTGTCCTTGCCCGCGCAATTCAGAGATCAGCAATCCGGGGAACCTTCCGGTCCGAATCAGTTGGCGGGGTCTTCACCAAAGTTGGAGATAATCAAGCAAAGATTCCAGAACAGTTGGAATCATCCAATTCGGACCAGTGGAGAGAAAGATATGGCTTCCGGAGCATTCACCAGCATTGCGCGTACCCGAGAACTGAACGGCGAACTTCAAAGATCATGGCGGACGGAGCCCCTCCAGACCGAACCAGCTTACCCGGTCTTCACCAAAGTTCGAGCTTATTAAGTCATCTTGACTGTGGAACTGGTCCCAGAGCAATTGGAGTCGTGTGCTGAAAGTTACTGCTTCCGGAAGGTGACATGGTCGATACAAGCCTAAAAGAGTTGCGATACGCGCTAAGTATTTTCACAAGCCTCGGTATCTTTACCTTGGCGTCACTCAAGTCGAGGCTCATATCTTGGAAGTATTCTGGACTAGACCTCGTGCCAAAGCCTTGGCATGGTTAGATCGAGGCATGCATACGTAAGAACTAAAGCTGGAAACGACTAAGTGTTGAAAGTACACCTCGGTGTAATGACCTCGGCGTGCATGCCGGACTGTGTTCTCCCAAGCACCTCGACATCATGACCCCTCGACATTTTATCCCGAGGTCCCTTGTCACGAACCCAGAATCAAGAACAGAATGGCTCAAGAACATACACGTGAGGATAGATCAAAGACTAGGGTTCATGCATGTTCTTGACGTGTTCTTCACGAGATCTTCATCTGGATCCTGACTCACGTGCACGCCTCGGCATGAAGACCTTGGCTTCACTTTCCAACACACCGTGGCACTCACCCATCAACCCAAGAAGGCGGTTCAGTACCCGGTTTGTTCCGGGCTGACCCGCGACACTTTCCCTTTGCTATAAATACATTTTGAGACTAAAAACCAAGTTATCTTATCTCTTATCTGTTTTTAACTGGAAGAACTTGCCTCTTTTGTGAAACTTGATTAATCTAATCCGATATCTCGTTTTTGCATCAGAATCTTGTTCTTTCTTTATTTCTTTTATCATCCAACGTCAAACTCCTTATCATGACTAGCTACACGTCTTGCAAAGGACTTAGTGAGCTCGTTATGATCAGTGAGTAGTCGTTTAAGCGACTTTAGATAGGTAGATTAGGGTGCTTTCAAGGCGGATTAATGGGTTTAGGTGTCTAGTCTTGCATGTTTCATTCCTTAACCGACGAGATCTCTAAGCTGGATCCAAGCACATCACTTGAGGTTCAGATCTGAGACATATCTCGCATCAGAAGTGTTTGTAGAAATGTCTGAACCACTCGGTTAAGGGTTTAAGAGTCTTTCATCGCGAGAGTGATAGTTTGTTCTCTTAAATGACGTTTTTGAACCGATTCTTATTGCTGACTGATTCGTGCTTCTCAAAAGGGATTTTGGTATGAAAGAGGATCAGTTTAGACGTTTAATACTTTCATGAGAAGATTAACGTGCCTTGAGTTCAAAGTCAAATGAAATCGCTTGATAAAATGATTCATTAGCCCCTTAGTCTAACTTGGAAGCACCCGAGTCAAATATCCTGTCTAAAGCTTCTGCCTTTATCATTCATTACCATCATCTGAATCACCTGTTTGTTATTTGCATCTTGATTAGTTTAAATCTCTGCTTTTATTTAACTTTATTGCTCATTTGCCTGTTAATCATCGTCACCAAACTTTTATCATCTTGTCTTGACTTAAGTGAACAAATGACATAGGCTAGTGTCTCGTTTACAAGCTTGGTTTGACACCCCTTATACTACTTTGACAAGGGGATTGATAACCCTTCTAAGAGCCTGAAAACTCTTAGTTATCAATTGGCGCCGTTGCCAACTTGTAGGAGCATTAGTCTCTTGTTTGTTCTTGAGTTCAAGCTTTTCTTTCCTTTGTTTTACTAACTTCTTTCCAAGTTCTTGTTTTGTTTTCAGGTGCATGAATACCAGGTCTCGGAGCACAGGATCGCTTTTCCCATACGATGATAACATCGACAGATTAGAAAGGCGAGCTCGCGAGAGAGAACGGCACTTTGACAGACTTGGAATGGCAGAACAACAGAGAATGGAGCAACAGGCTCAGGCAGCCGAGCACCAGGCTCAGGCTAATGAGGCGCAGGCAGGAAGAAATGAACAACAAGCCTATGTTAATCAGCAACAGGCTCAAAGAAACGAACGGCTTGCTCAGCAAAACCAACACCAAGCGAATAGAAATGAACAACAAGCCCATCATGTTTATCCGCCACCGCCCCAAGTTCAGAGACAACATCCTCCAATCTGTGTTGGAGAGAATGACCGAGCTAATGCGCACCAATACCGAGCTGGGATTCAAGCTCCACAAGTTCAAAACAACAACTTTGAAGTTAAAGCTTCCCTGCTCAATATGGTGCAAAACTCAAAGTTCCACGGTCTGGCTGGAGAAGACCCTCTCGAGCATCTAGATCAATTTGATTGGGTTTGCGACTTAACCAAGATAAATGGCGTCTCCGAAGATAGCTTCAAGCTACGCTTGTTCCCTTTCAGCCTCGGTGATAAAGCACACCAGTGGGAAAAGAATATACCGAGGGGTTCTATACAAACCTGGGAGCAGTGTAAACTGGCGTTCTTATCAAAGTTCTTTTCCACATCACGCACGGCTAAGCTCAGGAATCAGATCTCAAGTTTCACGCAGCACAATAACGAGAGCTTTAGTGAAGCTTGGGAACGGTTTAGAAGCTACACTAACCAATGCCCACACCACGGCTTCTCAGAGGCATCCCTCTTGAGTACTTTATACCGAGGTGCACTCCCCAAGATCAGAAACCAACTCGATACAGCTTCAAATGGGAATTTTCTTGGAAAAGAGATCACTGCGGCAATGGAACTAGTTGAGAACCTAGCCATGTCCAATGACACGTATGGAGAGGACTTTGATAGAGCAAACCGTACAGAGGGATCTAGTGATGAACAGCGCATGAAAAATGATATAAGAGAGCTTCAGAGTAAGCTAGACAAGGTTTTGATGGCGACTCAAAAGCCAATACACTTTGAAGGCGAGTTTGATGAGCAAGGGCCAAGTTTTGACAATGTCAATGAAGATGGTCTAACACAAGAGGAGCTGAATTACATAGGGAATCAGCAGAGGTATCAGCGGTTTAACAACTACAACAGTAACCCAAACCTCTCATACAGAAACCCGAATGTAGCTAACCCTCAAGACCAAGTGTACCCTGTCAACAACAACAACAAAGCTATGCTCAAAAGGCTCCTTTTCAGAATACCTTCCAGCCCAAGCAACAGTTCAGTGGGCAACAGCACGGCTACACTCAGCAGAATCAAGCAGCTCAGAGTAACAACTTCAACAACCAACCGCCGCAACACAAGTTTCCACCAGGGTTCCATCCGCAGCCGATGGGTAATCAACAACAGATTCAGGGAACAGGTCAGAATCAAATGGGGAACGACGTCTGTGGGATACTACAGCAACTGTTACAGGGACAGCAAAGGGTTGAGTGCCAGCACGCGACAATGCAGCAAGATATCAGAGAGCTTAAGCAGAATCAAGCTTCTACATCATCAAGAGGCCCGGCTTTACCAGGTAAACCGGAGCCGAACCCTAAAGAGTATGTGAACGCCATCACATTGAGGAGTGGTAAGGAATTACAAACTCCAACGCCTAAGACAAAGCTCATTGAGGCCAATGAGCAATTAGAGGGGGAGGCAGCCTCAGACGATGCGTGTAAAGAAACGGTCCTAGAGAAGGAACCGGTCAAGGACAAAGGAAAAGAGGTGGAAAAGACAACCGAGCTTGAAAAGCCCTATGTTCCACCACCACCTTATCAACCCAAGATACCGTTCCCAGGGCGTTTCAAAAAGAAAATCCTAGACAAGGCCAAGGCGGTCTTTGAGAAACACTTGGAGAACACGCAACTCACCTTACCCATTATAGATGCTTTCTTAGCTATACCCCAGCTTGGGAAGTTTCTAAAGGACGCGATCCTCAACAAGACAAAGGAGCTCCAGGGTATGGTGATACTGAGCCATGAGTGCAGTGCCATAATACAAAGAAGATCTATACCAAGGAAGCTATCCGATCCGGGCAGCTTCACTTTGCCGTGTGCTTTAGGTCACCTGAAGTTCTCAACTGTTTATGTGACCTTGGAGCTTCTGTGAGCTTAATGCCTTACACGGTGGCCAAGAGATTGGGATACAAAAGCTACAAGCCAGCCAAGATCTCTCTTGTATTAGCTGATAGATCGGTTAGATTACCGGTGGGGTTGCTTGAGGATCTACCTTTGAGGATCGGTGAGATACAATCCCCTTGGACTTCATAGTTCTTGAGGTGGACGAGGAACCATTAGACCCTATCATCTTGGGCCGACCGTTATTAGCAACCGCAGGAGCCATAATAGATGTGAGAGGAGGAATGATTGAACTACACATCGGTTCCGAGACTATGAAGTTCAACGTGAAGGAAATGATGAAGAAACCGACCATTGGAGGTCAGGTTTTCTATGTGGAGGTAATGGAGGAGCTGGCTGATGGGCTCCTTGAAGAGTTGAACACAGAGGATCCGTTACAAGTGGTCTTAACGCGGGAACAAAGCGAGCACGGGTACTTGAACGAGGAAAGCGAGGTGTACAAGCGTCTTTTGGACCAACCAAGGGAACTTGGAGCTGAGGCGAGGTTTTTGGAGCTCCACACAAGCAGCCTCGACATTCTAGAAAGCGAGGAGTCAAAGGGAAAAGAAGAGACACCTCGGGATATCATGGCCGTGACAACTCATACCAAGGCCGATGGTAAACCGAGCGAGAATGAAGCAAAGGCCGAGGAAGCTGTTCCGGGCCAATGCAGCTTTGATACCGATTGGAATGAGGCAGACGCACCCCCTGTTGAGCTCAAGCCTCTACCAACAGGGCTCAGGTATGCATTCTTAGGTCTAAACTCTACTTTTCCTGTGATCATAAACGATAACTTGCTTGAGCATGAGGAACGTGCATTACTTAGTGAAATAAGGAAATTCAGGAGAGCCATAGGGTATTCCTTGGCTGACATTAGAGGAATCTCTCCTGATATATGCACCCACAGGATCCACCTAGAGGACCAAGCCATGTCCTCTATTGAGCACCAACGTCGACTTAACCCGAACCTCAAAGAGGTGGTTAAGAAGGAGATACTAAAGCTCCTTGAGGCAGGGATAATATATCCAATCTCTGACTCTCGGTGGGTATCTCCTGTACACGTTGTGCCCAAGAAAGGTGGGATCACGGTGGTGAAAAACGATAAGGATGAACTCATAGCCCAAAGAACTATAACCGGCCATCGCATGTGCATTGACTATAGGAAATTGAATTCTGCATCAAGAAAAGATCATTTTCCTTTACCATTCATTGATCAAATGCTTGAACGGTTAGCTAATCATCCTTATTTTTGTTTTCTCGATGGATACTCGGGGTTCTTTCAAATACCTATAGACCCCCGAGATCAAGAGAAAACGACATTCACCTGCCCTTATGGCAATTATGCTTATAGAAGAATGCCATTCGGTTTGTGTAATGCACCGGCCACTTTTCAAAGATGTATGATGCACATTTTCTCTGATCTAATTGAAGAGAAAGTTGAGGTGTTTATGGATGACTTCTCCGTATACGGCTCCTCTTTCTCCGAATGTCTTGCTAATCTTTCTCAGGTTCTCAAGCGGTGTGAGGAGCATAGGCTTGTCTTAAACTGGGAAAAGTGTCATTTTATGGTCCAAGAAGGCATTGTCTTGGGACACAAGGTATCAGAGAAAGGCATCGAGGTGGATAAGGCCAAGATCGAGGTGATGGTGAACTTACAAGCACCGAATTCTGTGAAAGGAATAAGAAGCTTCCTTGGCCACGCTGGGTTATATAGACGGCTCCTCAAGGATTTCTCCAAGATAGCCAGGCCTTTGACCAGGTTATTGTGCAAAGAAGTGGATTTCAACTTTGATGAAGAATGTGAGGAAGCGTTCAAGAGAATCAAGGAGGCTTTGATCAGTGCACCGATTGTACAAGCCCCTGATTGGTCTTTACCATTTGAAGTGATCACCGATGCATCTGATTATGCTGTAGGAGCTGTCTTGGGACAGAAGAAAGATAAGAAGCTCCATGTGATCTACTATGCCAGCCGCACTTTGGACTCGGCTCAAGAAAAGTATGCCACCACCGAGAAGGAAATGCTTGCCATTGTGTTTGCATTTGACAAATTCAGGAGTTATCTAGTGGGATCAAAGGTCACGGTTTACACAGATCACGCGGCCTTGAGGTACCTGATGTCTAAGAAGGACTCTAAGCCGAGGCTTTTGAGATGGGTCTTATTGCTCCAAGAATTTGACATGGAGATACTTGATAAGAAGGGCATTGAAAACGGAGCCGCAGATCACCTCTCAAGGCTGAGGATTGAAGAACAGGTCCCTATAGATGATGCTTTACCCGAGGAACATCTCATGTTAGTCCGGTCTTACTTAGAGGTGGAGGAAGCCAATACGATCAAGGAAAGAAGTCTTCCATGGTTCGCGGATCTTGTGAACTACTTGTCTTGCGGATTAGAGCCACCAGATCTTGATACTTATCAGAGGAAGAAGTTCTTTAGATATGTGATGAGGTATCATTGGGATGAGCCGTATCTTTACGTGCTTAACAAGGACCATCTCTATAGGCGATGCTTGGCCGAAGAAGAGATCCATCCAGTGCTACAAGAATGCCACGGCTCATCGTATGGTGGTCATTTAGGTGCGTTCAAGACAGTTGCCAAGGTTCTACAGAGCAGTTTCTGGTGGCCGACCATGTTCAAAGACGCCCAGGAAGTGGTCTCGAGGTGTGAAGCTTGTCAAAGGCACGGAAACATATCCAAAAGGAATGAAATGCCCCAAAACCCAATCTTTGAAGTAGAAGTCTTCGAATGTTGGGGCATTGACTTCATGGGTCCCTTTGTAAGCTCATATGGGAATCAATATATCCTTGTAGCAGTGGATTATGTGAGTAAATGGGTTGAAGCGGTTGCATCTCCGACCAACGATTCAAAAGTGGTGGTAAAACTCTTCAAGAGTATCATCTTCCCACGGTTTGGAGTACCAAGAGTAGTCATCAGTGATGGGGGAAGCCATTTCATCAACAAGACTCTTGAGAGTCTTTTGAAGAAGCACGGAGTAAAGCACAAGGTGGCCACCCCTTATCATCCGCAAACCAGCGGCCAAGTGGAGGTTTCCAACCGTCAGATAAAGGCCATTTTGGAAAGGACCGTGAACACATCCAGGAAGGATTGGAGCAAGAAACTTGACGATGCTCTGTGGGCTTACAGAACCGCCTACAAAACCCCCATTGGAACCTCACCGTTTAACTTGCTCTATGGGAAGAGCTGTCATCTACCGGTTGAGTTGGAATACAAAGCCTTGTGGGCAGTGAAACTTCTGAACTTTGACATCAAGACCGCAAAAGAGAAGAGGGTTTTACAGCTTCATGAGCTTGAGGAGATCTTGTTAGATGCTTTCGAGAGCTCTAAGATCTACAAAGAAAGAACCAAGGCGCTCCATGACAAGAAGATACACAAGAGAGAGTTCAAAGAAGGGGACCAAGTTCTGTTGTTTAACTCAAGACTCAAGCTGTTCCCTGGGAAGCTGAGGTCTAGGTGGTCTGGTCCGTTCACGATTCTTGAAGTAAGACCATATGGAGCTGTGGTTTTGAAAGGAAAAGATGGACAAGGCTTTGTGGTAAACGGCCAGAGGGTAAAGCATTACTTGGCATCAGAAATAAGGGAGGGAGCTACCTCAGTTCCTCTACTTGAACCGGAATCAGCCTGAAAAGGTATGAAAAGTCAAACTTAGCGACGTTAAACAAAGTGCTCTTGGGAGACACCCCAAGCTTATCCATGTACATATTTCGTTTTTCATCTTCTTTTTCTTTTTATTTGAAGCTTTTTGAAGGGTTTGTTAAGTGTTTCAGGAGTTAGACAGTGAACCTTGAGGGTGAAAGTGAGAGAAAGCTTGAAAAAGACACAGCCTGATGAATTAAGTCAAAGAGCATACATAGCCTCGGTATCGACCCTCGGTATATTCATACCATGGTCATCTTTTACCGAGTGAAAGCTTGAGAACCTCAGCTAGATTCCTCGACTTAATTTCATCATGGTCGTGTCTGAGAAGTGCTATGGTAAAATAACTAAGTGTGGGGGAGGCTCACGGTGTAAACACCTCGGTATAAGTATACCGAGGGGCGATGTTCACTTAAAACGGTCAAAAACCTTGATCCGAGGCTGCGACCAGTTTACACCAAGGCCAGCCTGTTTAAACCCCCAAGCCTCACGTGTTCTTTGCTAAAAACAAGTGACCTCGGCATGATGCCCTCGTGGTGGAGCGTGCCGAGGCACTCGGTTTCAAGAAATGATCAAAAGCAAGAACACATGAAACACTTAGAACGAAGAAGAGGCTTTGCGAGGTCCAAAGAAAAGACGTGAAAGCTATGGGGATTTACTCGTTGGCATGGGCTCAGACAACTCAGCTTGGTACCCTCGGGGTGGAACAAGTCGAGGCAGCTCAGAGTAACACGAGAAAATTTGGCTTGGTCCGTACAGCCCACGTCATCCCCATACCGCGTCCATTTGAAGGGTTGCGCGGCATTTTGAATTTGAACACTCGGTCAAGGTAGTTTTTGACGCGGTCAACGGCTGGAGCTGGAGCAGAAGGGGGGACCAGTCCCACAACAGTCCAAATGCCAGCTGGAAAGCGCGCTCCAGCCCATACCGACCTCCATACTTTGCCAAAACGCAGAGTTTGCCCTCTAGACTCTTTTCTCTGCATTTCACGAACACAACTCACTCATTTCTCGTTCATTTTGCGTGATTCCAAGCGTTCTAGACTCGTTAGGGTGTTGTCTACTCTGCATAAGCATCTCGTTCAGCTTAAATCTTGCATTCCCAAAGGTATTTGCATCTTAAAGAACTCATCTTTTTCCTTCATTCTTTGCGAGCTTAAATGTTTGTAAAATGTGGAATCGATTCTTTTAGAGTATATCGGCCTTTGGGAACAATTTTTTAAATTCCACCAGGGTAGACAACACACGAAAAACCGGTCTTTGCATTTAAAATCACATATTCTTGAGTTTTTAAAATTCTTGAGAAAATGCGCTTGGAATCCGTCTTAATGATGATTTGTGTGTTTGAGCTGAAATGTCTAGATAACTTGTCTCTAATCGGTTGTTCTGGCTTGTTCTTACTTTCCTTGATGTTTGAAAAAGCTATGAATATCAGTTCTGCTAGAGAAAAAGTTTTGTACTTGCCAATCTTGAGATACATGTGCTTAACGATATACTTGGCTCTGACGGTTTCTTTGAGAATCTCCCTTGCAGATGACCGGATACCGAACCACTCCTACCCACGAGACAAACAGAAGTGCGGGCCAGAAGAGAGTTTTGAAGGGTAAAGCCGTTGCCGTGCCACGTAGTGGAGAGACCAGCAAGAAACCCTCGATGCGACCCGATGACGAGCCAACCCCCAAACGAGCAAGAAACACTGAGCTCACTCTGGCACCAGCTCTCGAGTCAAAGAGGAACGGGAAGAAGGCAGCTGTGGGATCTGATGACGACGAGCCCGGAGCCTTAGTCCCTTATGTAGACAACGGTGACAAAAAGTCCAAGAAAGAACCAAAGGCCGAGCCCGAGGATGAGCACTTCCCAACCACTGAGGAATACTTGGACCACTTTAACTCAATCAGAGTGGCTCAAGGTCGATTCCCTGACTTGGAGTTGCTGAAGAAACTCGAGATACTTGATGACGTGACCCTCATTTTTGAGAATATGGGCTTGGCAAAGTTCTTTGAGATGAGCGATGTTGCCTATGAAGGGATTACACAGCAGTTTCTTGCAACCTTGGAGGTCATCATCTACCCCAAGAGAGATCCAAAGCGTTTACATGGCAAAGGATTCGGCCACATTGAGTTTGAAATGGATAGCGTGCACTACAAGGTCAGTTTCAAGGAGCTTGATGAAATCTTTGGGTTTGAAAGGAATGGAAGCTCGCTTGACAAGTTTGTGTACCCTCGTGATGAGTTGGCCGCCTTGTGGGAAACGATATCTTTTGGACCCTACCTCGGAGGCAAGAGCAAGACAAGCTGCATAAGGAACCCTGCGATCAGATACACAAAACCGCGTCCTAGCATCAACATTCTTCTCGACCTTTAACCCTGGTGTTATTCACACGGCCGAGCTTGAACTATTGGGACTCGTACTAAAGCCGTTCATCACTCAAATGAAGAACAAGAAAGAGTTCCAAGGGCCGCTGCATGTACCATCATTGGGTGCATTCTTTGCCATTCAAATGCTCACTTATCGGCACAATGTATTGTGCGACCGCAAGAAGCGAGGAGCAAGAAGACTTCAGAACGGTTGGATAGTCACCAAGATCCTGAGGGTTCAAGGGTTTATATTCCCTGATTCACCAAAGAAGCCGAATCTCATTGATGAGTTATACCTAAGCAAAAGTGGTTTCTTCGGAGGCAAGTCAGGGGACAAATGGGTTTACAACTTCACCCTACTGCATAGAGACGGCACGCAGGTTCTACTGCCTAACCGAAGCCTCACCATGCTCGACAAGCAGTGTAACGTCTCATTCTACGTTCTCAAAGACCAGTTGTATAACCCAGCTCTTGACCCACCAACACGCAAATGCACCAAGGCAGCACCCAGCAAACCCGAGAACACTAATAGCCTGGAAGATTGTGATAACGAGGAGCAGAGACACTATGAGAGAAGGATCGGAGCAGGCCGCTATCACTTTGATCCGCAAGTGTGGGGTGAGCCTGAATACCACACCAAGAAGCTGTATTCGCGAGTGAACACCCTCCAAAAGTGGTGTAAGTGGCAAGACAAAACCATCCACGCATTGGTGGATTGTGTGAGGCATTTGAAGAAGAAGGTAAAGCAGCTCACGAGGCCATCCTCACCGGATAAGAACTCAGCGACCTCAACCGCACCAATTACAGAAGAAGGAGTTGGAGAAAGCTCAAACGCGAGGAACCCGGAGTTTCCACCAGGCAAAGAAGACTAGATCGATCCAGCCACGGCTTTCCTGCCTGAACCCTCAGAAAGCAGCCCACCACGTCAGCCCACTCCATCCTGCTCAACATCGAATCCCTCGCACTACTTGGGATCCGACCTCTCCGACTAAGGTATCGACTTCAAACCTTGTACATATGCATCTTGTATATATCATCTTGCATTCGTTCAGTTTGTCTTTTCACTTCTCTCACACGCTTTTATAACACAAGGGACTGTGTTATCTAAGTGTGGGGGAGGAGCTTTGTGTTTTCTGATCTTGTTTTCTTTGTTCTTATTTGACTTTTGCATTCTTGAGTCTCATTTAGCTTAATACATGTGATAAATTACATCATTCTAGTTGCATCTTGCATTTTAAGATCGAGTCTAGTTGCATCATGTAGGATTGCATCAGTGCAAGGAGCAATGATAGATTTTTTCCTAGAGAGTAAATCACTTGAGAACTTGAACTAAATATGCTTGTGAAACTCATTCTGTGCTTGTAAAGCTTGAAACGATTTGAATCTGAGAAGCAAGCCTGAATTACACTCAACTCTAGCTAAGTGATAACCCTGAACTTGAAATGAAAATATCCTTTGATGCATTGCTTAAATAGGCTTGTGGATACCGATATACATACTTGAGCTAGAATCGTTGTTTTTACCACCCTCTTTCCTTAGCTCAAGTAGCTGAATCCGCATCATGGATCAGTTCCCTCACCTTGAACCCATCTTTCTTTCGAGCCAATGTTTGTGTGAGAATTGTAAGGCCACCTTGGACTGAACTTAGCAGAAAGTGTTAGGTTTAGAGCGACAAGGGTTTGGCTCATTGAGTGGTATGTTCCAACATCAAGGAACCAAGAGTATTGGTGAGAAATAAGTGTGGGGGAAAAGACTTGTTGGTGAGTGGAAAAAGGTGAGCTGAGTGGAAAAGTGAGAGTGGAAATAGCCAGGGGAATGAATGAAAATGAATTAAGTCTTGGATGTGAAAAGATAAGCTCTGAAATGAAAAGAAGTCAAAGGCTCAAGTGCTCTGAAATGAAAATGAAAGAGGCTATACGTTATGAAAGAAAAGAGCTGTGTGAATAAGTGAAAACCTAGGCTTGAAAATAAAAGAAAAAGGCGAGGCCCCTAGTGAAAAGAAAACGATTGTGAAGAGTGAGGATTCTGAGAGGGTGAGCAATTGAGAAACGCTTTGAGTGGAGTGTGGGGTGTGATGAGTCTTGCCCTTGTATGCATCGGTTGCTTTTTACCTTTAGCATTCTGCCAAAGTTCGGTCATTCATAGAGAGATCCTTGTTGCATTGCACCCGCTTGAATATTGATGAGATCATTTTTATCTCATGACCTTACCCTAGCCAAGCCAGCCTATTTGAACATTGCATCATTTGATTCACCGGTTACGAACTTAATGAATGTGAAAGAGTTGAATGTGATAATGACTTGTGGAGATTCCGTGTTTTAGTTGGAAAATATCCGAGTATAGCTTTGCATTGCATATTTGAGCATGAATCCGAGTTCTCTTGTGGTCACTTCTCTCTAAAAAGGAAATATGAGCTCCATCTGCATTACAACCTCTCTCTCTCATTTGTTCTTTTTGCTTGAGGACAAGCAAAGGACAAGTGTGGGGGAGTTGATATGTCTATATTTTACATCATTGAGATTGCATTATAGAGTCCTCATCATGTGTTTTCTCATGTAAATTGAGGCTTTAGGCGTTAAAATAGGACTTAGGGCTTGCAGTAGGTCCCAAAGAGTTTTGCATGTTTTGAAGTCTTTATCAGGAGCTTTGGAGACCAATTGGAGCCTAAGAAGAGGAACAGAAAAGAAAACGGTGAAGAAAAGGGTCAAAAATGGTGAAAACCGCTTGGAGGAATTTCTCGGCCAAATCTCGTACCGGCTGGTCGGAAACCTCGGCCAAAATGTTTACCAGACGGTCATTACCGGCCAAAAACCTTACCGATCGGCCAGAATCGAGTATCGAGTGGAAAAATACCACGAGACAAGTTTTTGACCGAGGCAAGAATTTTTACGACCAAAAAGCTTACCGCGGTACACAGCCCTCGGCCATTTTTCTTACCGCGGGAAGGTTTTTACGACCAAAAGTTGTCCTTGCCCGCGCAATTCAGAGATCAGCAATCCGGGGAACCTTCCGGTCCGAATCAGTTGGCGAAGTCTTCACAAAAGTTGGAGATAATCAAGCAAAGATTCCAGAACAGTTGGAATCATCCAATTCGGACCAGTGGAGAGAAAGATATGGCTTCCGGAGCATTCACTGGCATTGCGCGTACCCGAGAACTGAACGGCGAACTTCAAAGATCATGGCGGACGGAGCCCCTCCAGACCGAACCAGCTTACCCGGTCTTCACCAAAGTTCGAGCTTATTGAGTCATATTGACTGTGGAACTGGTCCCAGAGCAATTGGAGTCGTGTGCTCCAAGTTACTGCTTCCGGAAGGTGACATGGTCGATACAAGCCTAAAAGAGTTGCGATACGCGCTAAGTATTTTTACAAGCCTCGGTATCTTTACCTTGGCGTCACTCAAGTCGAGGCTCATATCTTGGAAGTATTCTGGACTAGACCTCGTGCCAAAGCCTTGGCATGGTTAGATCGAGGCATGCATACGTAAGAACTGAAGCTGGAAACGACTAAGTGTTGAAAGTACACCTCGGTGTAATGACCTCGGCGTGCATGCCGGACTGTGTTCTCCCAAGCACCTCGACATCATGACCCCTAGACATTTTATCCCGAGGTCCCTTGTCACGAACCCAGAATCAAGAACAGAATGGCTCAAGAACATACACGTAGGATAGATCAAAGACTAGGGTTCATGCATGTTCTTGACGTGTTCTTCACGAGATCTTCATCTGGATCCTGACTCACGTGCAAGCCTCGGCATGAAGATCTTGGCTTCACTTTCCAACACACCGTGGCACTCACCCATCAACCCAAGAAGGCGGTTCAGTACCCGGTTTGTTCCGGGCTGACCCGCGACACTTTCCCTTTGCTATAAATACATTTTGAGACTAAAAACCTAGTTATCTTATCTCTTATCTGTTTTAGCTCGAAGAACTTGCCTCTTTTGTGAAACTTGATTAATCTAATCCGATATCTCGTTTTTGCATCAGAATCTTGTTCTTTCTTTATTTCTTTTATCATCCAACATCAAACTCCTTATCATGACTAGCTACACGGCTTGCAAAAGACTTAGTGAGCTCGTTTTGATCAGTGAGTAGTCGTTTAAGCGGCTTTAGATAGGTAGATTAGGGTGCTTTCAAGGCGGATTAATGGGTTTAGGTGTCTAGTCTTGCATGTTTCATTCCTTAACCGACGAGATCTCTAAGCTGGATCCAAGCACATCACTTGAGGTTCAGATCTGAGACATATCTCGCTTCAGAAGTGTTTGTAGAAATGTCTGAACCACTCGGTTAAGTGTTTAAGAGTCTTTCATCGCGAGAGTGATAGTTTGTTCTCTTAAATGACGTTTTTGAACCGATTCTTATTGCTGACTGATTCGTGCTTCTCAAAAGGGATTTTGGTATGAAAGAGGATCAGTTTAGACGTTTAATACTTTCATGAGAAGATTAACGCGCCTTGAGTTCAAAGTCAAATGAAATCGCTTGATAAAATGATTCATTAGCCCCTTTTCTGAAGACCCTGTAATCTGAATCGGACGTTACGACTCCCGGACAGGCGATCTTTCCAGACGTATGAGATTGCTCCGGAATGGATGCGAGAGAGGTCTGTCTTCTGGTGGCCGTATCTTTCGGCTCGTTGCTCCAAACTCGTCGATTCGAACTGTTATGAGATCTAGACTCCCTTATCGTAATCTTTTCTGAGGACCCCGGAGGCTGAATTGCACTGCAAGTCCTTCGTCTCACGCGATCAAAGTAGGGGTCTCGTTGGCACCAAACCATCCGTCCGAGTTGATGTACACAGGTGAGGGTTCCTCCATGATCCCAGCTCCAAGTTGCTCCCAAAATCCTCCAAATGACCTGAGAATACTCCAAAAATGCAGGACACTCTAGGATCTAATGCAATTCTTAAACAAAGCTAGAACCAAAGACTAACTCTAATAAAACTAGCTAAATGTATGCATGAGACTCAATATTTGGACAAAAATACAATCCTAAACATGAAAAAATATGAGTATATCAACTCCCCCCACCCTTGTCCCTTGCTTGTCCTCAAGCAAAAAGGACCAAATGACCACTAAGAGAATTCAAGTTCATGTTTAATATGCAATGCAAGGCCATACTCAGACATAACAACACAACAAGAAATCTCCACAAGCTCTCCTATTCCTCAACTCTTTGACATTCATTAACCTTTTAACCAGGTGGATCAAATGATGCAATGTTCAAATAAACAAAGTTTGGCTAGGGTGAGGTTATGAGACTAAAATGATATCATCAGTGCCTGAGTGGGTTCAATGCAGCAAAGGGGATCTCTCTATTAATGACCAAACTTTTGCAGAATGCTAAAGGTAAAAGGCAAAATATGCATACAAGGGCCAGGAGCTCATCCCACCCCACATTCTACTCAAAGTTTCCTCACTTGCTTACTTTTCACACTCCTTCTCTCACTATGGGATTTACATTTCATTTTCACACTCAAGTCTTGGAGTTCAAACTTTATACAGCTCTTTTTCACTTTCTTTTGTAACCTCTAGCCTGTTTTTCTTTCTTTTTAGAATATTTGAGCTCTTTGGCTTCTTTTCTTTTCTTTTCACTTAGAGGCTAGACTCTTTCTTTCCAAAACACTAGAGCTCACTTTCTTTGACTCAAAACTCGAAGACTGATTTCTGTTCTTTTTCTATCCCCTAGTTCTCACCTCTCTCCTTTTTCCACTCATCTCTCCTTTTTTTTCCACTCACCAACAAGTATTCCCCCACACTTAGTTCTTGCCAAATCTCTCAGCTCCTTGATGATGGAACTTAACACTCAATGAAACTTGCCCTTGTCGCCCTAAACCTAACACTTTCTGCTAAGTTTGGTCCAAGGTGGCCTCTAAATCACACACAAACAATTGGCTTGAAAGAAGGATGGGTTCAAGGTGAGGTAAAACTGATCCAAATACTGATTCAGCTATTTGAGCTAAGGAAGAGGATGGTAAAAACAGGATTCTAGCTCAAATATGTATATTGGTATCCACAAGCTTATTCAAACAATGCACCAAATGTTAGTTTCAAGTCAAGTTCAGGGTTTTCACTTATTAGAGTTGAGTTCAATTCAAACTTGCTTCTCAGATTCAGATCATTTCAAGCCTTTGAAGCACAGAAATCATTTCACAAGCATATTTGGTCCAAATTCTCAAAGTGATGTACTCTCAAGAAAAAAACCTATCATTACTCCCAGCAAGATGCAACCTACATGATGCAAGCTAGACTCAATCGTAAAATGTGAATACAGCTACATGAACATTTTTTTGTGAAAAGTTTCCAGATTTTTTTTGATTTTTTTGGTTTTTATATGCACTTAGATGCATGCAAAATGAGACTCAAAGTGAAAAAAAAAATAAGAACAGAATAAACATGATTAGTAAACACAAAACTCCTCCCCCACACTTAGATAACACAGTTCCTTGTGTTATAAAAGCATGATGGAGAAGTGCAAAGCAAAATCACAAAATTCAAAGAGAAAATAAGCTAAGCTAGATGCATATTTACAAGGGTGGAGTGTTACCTTCTCAAGGACTTAGAGATGGGGCTGGAGACCCCATGTAGTAAGATGGGTTGGAGGATTGGTCTGATGGAGATTCCATTGCTGCTCTCTTGGCCCTCAGTTCGTCATCTTCAGAGTTTTGCTCACTAGGACCGGCACAGATTCTCAGCATCTCGCCTTGGTAAGAACTCTCACCAACCTCTCCTATTTGATACCTCTCCAGCTTAGCATTTAGCTTCTTTATCTTTGAACTCATCTTCTTAACCGTGTTAAACAAACCAGTAACCGTGCCAACCAACTTCTTGATGTTCTTGTCTTGCCAGCGGTTCCACCTTTGAAGACTGTTGGTGTGGTGATGAACTTGGGCAATTGCTTCGGGCATTCTTCCATTGTAAGGAGTGAAGAGATACCTGTTGCTTCCATACTTAGGTGCTGGAGGAGATGGCTCATCACTCTGATTATCTTCCTCATCGCTGATTGGTCTCTTTTCTTTGCTCACTTTCTTCTTAATACCAATGATGGAAGGATGAACAGCTGGATTATAGTGGAGGTCTTTGGTGATGTGAAAGCCAATGTTCTTTGCATCAGATAGGGAGGTGAGGGAGGTATTAGGCAGCAAGATTATCCTATCACTCTCATAGAATGTGAGGTTATAAGCAAAGAGGCCTCCTTCCACAGTCCCCTAGATGATAGTTGTCTTCATCAAATGAGCTGCATCCATCAAGTTGAAGTTCTTCTTCTTACCAAGCAGAGGTGCTCCTTTGGCAAGCAATAGAGGAGTGATAAGACCGCCACAATACAAGGTTGGCTTTTTGCTCTTTGTGGTGCAAGCCCATTTTCTGACATGTAGAAGATGCTTCATAAGAAGGGCTGCCATTGAGGGCTTTGTTTCATCTCCAATAAACGGTGAACCATTCTGAAATTAAGGCAAGAAAGCTTTCATCCCCATTTGGAAAATCCTCAGTTCTTTTTCTGAAACAACACCATACTCTTTCTTCCCAAAGAATGTATGAGCTACAATCTTGTGAGCCATCCTTATTGCTGGGTTCCTCAGATTGGAGGCCTTGCTTATTCCAGCTAGATAACCCCCATTGGCTGCTAATTTCCAAAGCTCCTCTGTGTCCTCCTTAGTTGCCGAAGCTTGACCAATATCACATCTATTCTCAGTAGCAAAGCCAAAAACTTCACATATCTCAGCAAAGGTCATCTCATATCTCTCCATTCCAATCTTGAAGTCTATGGAACCATACCCTTCATCCTCATTCTTCTGATGGTAAGTCACAATTAGTGAGGCAAGGAATTGGCAAGTGGACTCCTGGTAAGCATGGTGAGCATATCCATCAAATTCCCAAGGCCAGCTACCTTGAGAATAGTCCTCACATCTTGTAAAATCCCCAGCTTCTCAAGAAGTTCACAATCAGGGAACCAAGTTGACTCCATCTCCATCTCCTTTAACTTCTTCAGATAATCAGCATGAGATGGTGACTTTTTTCCCACAGCTTTCTGAACTAGCCTCTCCTCCTCACTATCTGAACCACTCCTTGCAGGTCTTTTTCCCATGGACTTAGAGGATGAAGCATCACTCTTCCTCATGACAATTTGCTTATCCTGTTTGGCGGCTTTCTGTGCTTTGCCTGTCCCATGATGTCCTCTGATTCGTGCCATTGCACCTGAAAACACAAATTTCTCACAAGGAAATGAGCATCAGAACCCATGAAGTACAGCTTGTGCGATTTAATGAATTCGAAAATGGTGAAATTGTTATGAATTTTTACCAACAATTTTAGCATGAAGAGCACACCCCAGACGAGTTCAGAGAAATTTACCACATCAAAAACAAATATCGGACCAGTTCAAATAAAATTCCTGCACTATAAATCATGCTCTAATGACGGAAAAGTTTTGAGAAAGTACATGACAAGCGAATTTAGGAGGATGAAAATGGTGGAATTGCAATGAATTTTCGAAAATAGTTTTAGCATCAAGAACACATTCACAGAAATCCAAAGCATTTTACCACACCAAAAACAAGATCAAACCAGCTCAGAACAATTCTTGCACCATAAATCATGTTCAAGAGGACTGAGTTCCCGAAAATTGCAAGAATCAGCCCAAGAACAGCAATTAAGTACATGGGTTTCTTCCTAGCTCATTTACAACCTAAATCCCAAGGTTCTAAGTTCCTCTAACAGTTCAGTAACCGATTTCAAAAACATTCCACTCAGAAAACTCACAACAGAATCAGTTCAGGTTCAAAAGCAAGAGGATTTCGTTTATCAAGGATTACCTTGGGATTAAGTGAAATGCAGCTAACGACGTTTGCAGTAGCAAAAAGTAGAAAGAAAACCGAGCTCAATGCAAAAAGAATCAAGAGAAACCGAGCTGTATTGAGAGAGTTATGGTGTTTAAAAGTTAAGGGAAGAAAGAGGCAAGCCTGGTCGGGAAAGAGAAGACATCTTGATCTTGTTCCTCGGTGTGAGACAGCTGGGTATGGGGTGTCTTTGTTGACTTTGACCAGGTACATCCTATGGACCGCTGGGTAAAGAAGTGCATCAACCAACACCGAGCTGCTTTTTCCCGGTGTGATGCTCGGTGTTGATTAAACGCGTTTTCGAGAGGTTTTACACCAAGGTGAGTCCCCCAGGTGCCGGTCTTGGTGCTATCCTGCGCGGTCTTGGTAGGTTCAACACCGGCCTGCTTCTTCCCGGTGCTGTGGTCGGTGCTCCAAACTTCTCTCGATCTGGGCTAAGCACCGGCTGCTGTATCGCTGATGTTGTGCTCGATGTTGGCCGGCTCGCCTCTGCCTGGGTTAAGCACCGGCCGCTGCTCCTCGATGCTTGCCTCGGTGCTGGACAACATGGTCCACCTGGGTTAAGCACCGGCCGGGTGTGTGCCGATGTTGTCCTCAGTGTAGGATTTCTCGGACTGACGTTTTGTTTTACACCGGCTGAGGTTTCTCGATGCTGGCCTCGGTGCTGGACAACACGGCTTCCGTCTGAAATTACACCGGCCAGATTACCTCGATGTTGGCATCGGTGCTGGACACATTTTAGAGAAAATTTCCACACCGAGGTGTCCTTGACCGGTGTTGGTCCTGGTGTCAACCTGATCGGATCCAAACCCTTAGCACCCTCACTTGTTCACTTCTTTTTGCACCACTTCTCTTTGGATAAACTTGGATGCAATTCGTTAACACTCAATGGACCTGAGAAACTTAACAAACACATCAAAAACATCCTAAAAACATGAAAGAAAAGATTAAAAAGACTTATTTACAAAAGATAGGCTTGGGGTGTCTCCCAAGAGCACTTTGTTTAAAGTCTCTAAGTTTGACTTTGATACCAAGTTTATGCTGATGGTGGATCAAGAAGGGGAACTGTTGTAGCTTCCTCCTTCCTTTGTGAGACTAGGTAGTGCTTGATCCTTTGGCCATTGTCCACAAACTCTTGACCATCTTTACCTTCTAGCACAACAACTCCATATGGCCTAACTTCAAGAATCTTAAAGGGACCAGACCATCTAGACTTAAGTTTTGCAGGAAATAACTTAAGCCTAGAGTTGAACAGCAACACCAAATCACCTTTCTTGAATTCCCTTTTCAAAATCTTTTGATCATGTAGAGCTTTGGTCTTTTCTTTATAGATCTTGGAGCTCTCAAAAGCCTCCATCCTGATCTCTTCAAGTTCATGGAGTTGAATTATTCTTTTCTCTTGAGCTGTTTTGATATCAAAGTTCAGCAACTTCACAGCCCATAATGCCTTGTACTCCAGCTCAACAGGAAGGTGGCAGCTCTTCCCATATAGCAGATTGAAAGGAGATGTCCCAATTGGAGTCTTAAAGGTTGTTCTATAAGCCCACAATGCATCATCCAGTTTTTTGCTACAATCTTTTCTGCTTGAGCTAACAGTCCTCTCAAGAATGGCCTTAATTTTTCTATTAGAGACTTCAACCTGGCCACTAGTTTGAGGATGATAAGGAGTAGCTACCTTATGTTTCACTCCATGCTTCCTCAGCAATCCCTCCAAGGTTTTGTTCACAAAATGAGAACCTCCATCAGAAATAACAACCCTTGGTACTCCACATCTTGGGAAGATTATGTTCTTGAACAACCTGACCACCACCTTGGAATCATTGGTAGGGGAAGCAATAGCCTCAACCCATTTGGACACATAGTCCACAGCCACTAATATGTACTGATTTCCATAAGATGAGATGAATGACCCCATAAAGCCCACTCCCCAACAATCAAAAACTTCAATCTCAAATATTGGATTTTGAGGCATCTCACTCCTCTTTGAAATGTTCCCATGCCTCTGACAGGCATTACATGCTGAAACAACCCTCTGAGCGTCCTTGAACATAGTAGGCCACCAAAACCCACTCTGTAGAACCTTTGCCACCATCTTGAATGCTCCCATGTGACCCCCAAAAGCTGATCCATGGCACTCTTGCAACACAGGTTGCATTTCCTCTTCAGCAAGACACCTTTTATACAGCTGATCTTTGTTCAGGACATACAGGTAAGGTTCATCCCAATGGTATCTTTGGACATCTTTGAAGAACTTTTTTCTGTGGTAAGCATCAAGTTCTGGTGGTTCCACTCCACAAGCAAGAAAGTTCACAATGTCAGCAAACCAAGGCATTCTCTTCTCTTGGATGCTATCCACTTCCTCAAACTTCAAGTAAGAGTTTAGCACCATCAATGATTCCTCAGGGAGAGAGTCATTAAGAGGGACTTCAGAGTCCACTTTTAACCTAGACAGATGGTCTGCAGCTCCATTCTCTATATCCTTCTTGTCTTGTACCTCCATATCAAACTCTTGAAGTAAGAGGACCCAACTCAAGAGTCTAGGCTTGCCATCCTTCTTGGTCATTAGATACCCGAGGGCTGCATGATCAGTGTACACAATGACTTTTGATCCCACCACGTAGCTTCTGAATTTATCAAATGCAAAAACAATTTCCAGCATTTCCTTTTCTGTGGTTGCATACTTTTCTTGTGCAGAATCAAGGGTTCTGCTGGCATAGTAGATCACATGAAGTTTTCTGTCCTTCCTCTTGCCAAGCACAGCTCCAACTGCATAGTCTGAAGCATCAGTCATCACTTCAAAGGGCAATGACCAATCAGGGGCCTGGACAATTGGTGCACTGATCAATGCCTCCTTGATCTTCTTGAAAGCTTCCTCACACTCAGCATCAAAGACAAATTCAACCTCTTTGCACAACAGCCTAGTCAGAGGCCTAGCTATTCTTGAAAAGTCTTTGATGAATCTTCTGTAAAACCCTGCATGCCCAAGGAAGCTCCTTATTCCTTTGACTGAATTGGGAGCTTGCAGATTCACCATCACTTCCACCTTTGCTCTGTCCACATCTATTCTAGCTTCTGAGACCTTGTGCCCCAACACTATTCCCCCTTGGACCATGAAGTGGCATTTTTCCCAATTTAACACCAAGCTGTGCTCCTCACATCTATCCAGGACCTGAGAAAGATTAGACAAACAAGAGGAGAAAGAGTGTCCATAGACTGAGAAGTCATCCATGAAGACCTCTACTTTCTCCTCAATCAGGTCTGAAAAGATAGACATCATGCAACACTGGAAGGTAGCAGGAGCATTGCACAGCCCAAATGGCATGCGCCTATAAGCAAATGTCCCATAAGGACAGGTGAATGTGGTCTTCTCTTGGTCTCTTGGATCTATGGGGATTTGAAAGAATCCAGAGTAACCATCTAGAAAACAAAAGAAGGGATGGTTTGCAAGCCTCTCTAGCATTTGGTCAATAAAAGTCAAAGGAAAATGGTCTTTCCTAGAGGCTGCATTGAGCTTTCTATAATCTAAACACATCCTGTGTCCAGTTATAGTCCTAGTAGCAATCAGCTCATCCTTCTCATTCCTTATTACTGTCATTCCCCCCTTTTTGGGCACCGCATGGACTGGTGAAACCCATCTAGAGTCTGAGATTGGATAGATTATCCCAGCCTCTAGGATTTTGAGAATCTCTTTCTTCACTACCTCTTTTAAGTTGGGATTGAGATGCCTTTGGTGCTCTATGGATGACATAGACCCTTCTTCTAAGTGAATCCTATGAGTACATAGGGAGGGTCAGATACCCTTTATGTCATCCAGAGAGTAGCCAATAGCTCTCCTATATTTCCTCAACTCTTCTAATAACCTATGCTCTTGGTTCTCTAACAGCATATCATTGATAATGACATGATAAGACTCATTGAGACCTAATATAGCATACCTGAGCCCCTTGGGAAGGGGTTTTAGTTCCAATTGTGGTGCTTTAGACTCATCCCAATCCTCTTCCCAGCTGGCTTGGTCTGGTCCTGACCCATTGCTGTTGTTTAACTGCCCTTGTTCATGCACCATTTCTCCTTGCAAACCCACTTTCTCTTTGTCTTTTGAACCTACACCGGGTACCACATCGAGATGATGCACCCCGGTGTTGGTTCTAACTCCCATGGTTTCGTCAAAAACTTTCAACACCGGGCCTGATATAGCCGGTGTCTTGCCCGGTGTAAATCTCTGCGCATTTTCGACCTGTTTTACACCGAGTACCGCACCTGGAAGATGCACCTCGGTGTTAAAACTCTTGAAACTCCTTTGTTCCTCAAGCATGTACACCGGGTAGGGCTTGTCCGATGTTGATCCCGGTGTAAACTCCTTCTTGTAAAAATTTCCAACACCGAGGTCCAAAATACCGGTGCTGAGCTCGGTGTAGACCCCATTCGAACTTGTTGAGTTCGGAACATTCCACACCGGGCTTGAAATAGCCGGTGTCCTGCTCGGTGCTGGTTCTTCCGTCATCTGGTAATCATTCACACCGGGTTCCACATCGAGATGATGCACCCTGGTGTTAATGATCTCTTGACACTTAGGCGTTTTTGAGCCTCCAAAACCTTATTCTTGAACTCTGTAGTCCAATTCCATGAAAGATGCTCTGCCTCCCTCTGGTTTGTGTGCATCAAGAAGCTGCATACACTCACCATGTTCCTTTGTTAGAGCTGCTTGGAGAGGGTCCTTAAGATTTAATTCCTCCAAAAGCTCATCAGCTAGCTCATCCATGGTCTCTATGTAGAAGCATTGTCCTTCTATTGTTGGCTTCTTCATCATTTCATTAACATCAAACTTCAGCCTTTCAGAACCAAGTTGAAGCTCAATTATCCCTCCTTTTACATCAATGATTGCTCCTGCTGTGGTTAAGAATGGCCTTCCTAAAATAAGAGGGTCAACTGGTTCCTCATCCATCTCTAGCACCACAAAGTCTGTAGGCACTTCAAAACCACCTATCTTTACTGGCCCTCTAGCATTCCAACAGGTAACCTCACAGATCTATCAGCAAGGACAAGGGAGATTCTTGCTGGCTTAAAAGTTCTAAAGCCTAGCTTTCTAGCAATGGAGAAGGGCATCAAGCTTACTGATGCACCAAAGTCACAAAGACATCCAGCAAAAATCAGAGGTCCTATAGCACAAGGGAGTGTGAAGCTCCCTGGATCAGTTAACTTCCTTGGAATTGACTTTCTCTGAATAATGACACTGCACTCATGGCTCAATACCACCATACCCTGAAGCTCTTTAGTCTTGTTGAGAATAATATCTTTTAAGAACTTACCTAGCTTTGGCATCATTAGAAATGCTTCAATGAGAGGCATTGTGAGTGGTGTCTCATTGAGAGCCTTCTCAAATACAGCTCTTGCCTTATCTACAAGCTGCTTCTTGAATCTCCATGGAAATGGGAGCTTGGGTTGGTGTGGAGGTGGTGGAACATATAGCTTTTCTGGTTCAGGTTCCTTTTCCACCTCTTTACCCTTTTCTTTCCTTGATCTTTCAGCAACTTGATCATGTTTTAAGGCTGCCTCTCCCTCAGTTTGATCATTGTTCTCAATGATCACATTGTTGTAATCTACAGCTGGTAGCTCTTTGCCACTTCTCAGTGTAATGGCCTTAGCATACTCCTTTGGATTTGGTTCAGGCTTACCAGGAAGTTGGCCTTGGTTTCTTGAGCTAGATGCCTGATTCTGCTTCAATTCCTTGCTGTCCTGATGCATAGATGCATACTGACTTGCAAACACTTGTTGACCCTGAAGCAGCTGTTGTAGAATTCCAACCATATCTGACCCCATCTGTGGCTGCTGGTGAACAGGTGCCGACTGAAACTGATGCTGAACCGGTGACTGATGCTGGAACTATGGTGCACTGAACCCTGGTGGTGCTTTTGGCTGCTGATGTGAACTGAAACCAGAACCCTGAAGTGGTTGCTGATGCTGACTGTAACCCTGATTCTGAACAAACTGATTCTTTGGTTGAAAAGTCCCTTGAAAGTTGTTCTTGGGAATAAAATTTGTGGAGCTTGAGAAGTAGGGTAGACTTGGTCTTGTGGGTTTGCTACATTGGGATTCCTGTAAGAGAGGTTCTGATTGGCATTGACATACTGATATCTTTGGAACCTCTGATTCCCAATATAGTTTAGCTCTTCCTGAGTAAGACCCTCTTAACTGATGTTCTCAAAACATTGAGAAGGTTCCTCATACTCTCCTACAAAGTGCATTGGCTTTTGAGTGGCCAATAACACTTTGTCCAGATTGCTTTCAAGTGTTTAAAGTCCTTCTCATACCTTTGATCCCTGCTTGAACTCTCACTCCTATTGACCCTATCAAAGTCTTCTCCATATGTATCATTGCTCATTGCTAAGTTCTCAACCAGCTCTAAAGCAGCATGAATCTTCCTAAGACTAATGCTAGCACACTTTGGCAACGGCGCCAATTGATAACTAGAGGTTTTTAAGCTCTAAATAGGGGTTATCAATCCCTTAGCTGTTGCAGCATAAAAGGTTTATCAGTCCAATGTGTGGTAGACACTGATGTGGTGTGTGTCGAGTGTTGTCAAGTTTTAGCCTAAATGAAATCAATAGCCGCAAGTGCACAGCTGATCGATTATAGTACTTAGGGATCAAATCCACAGGGAAAGAGGATCTTCCCGGCGTCGAACAGACTCTCTGCGCCGGTGGTATGGATGATTTGGCTGGCTGTATCGATCCATGTAGCTAAGATCTCGGGCTTGGTGTTCTTCTCTGCGTCTGGTGGCTTGAGGAGTGTTGTAGAAACCTTCCTCATAGTGTGGATTTCGATTTATGGGATCCATATCTTCTTTCTTGGGGTTTTGCAGAAAAGAAAACGCGTGCCTTCCCCGGCAACGGCGCCAAAAACTTGATGTGGTGTGTGTCGAGGGTTGTCAAGTTTTACCCTAAATGAAATCAATAGCCGCAAGTGCACAGCTGATCGATTATAGTACTTAGGGATCGAATCCACAGGGAAGGAGGATATTTCCTGCAAAAGCTTTTGAAAGAAATATAAAGTAAGGAAGTCTAGAACCAAACGGTTTTGTGGGGGTTTTGGTGGTGTGTTTAAAATGTAAAAACGAATCCTAAAGAGAAAATACGGAAATTAAAATGACCAAATAACTAAACTTAACAAAACGGGTAAAAACGAGAAAAATGGCTAACCTAATTGCTTTAATAAAAATCGATTGAAAGGGAATGAAAATAATGAACTAAAGCTTGAAATAAAACGGTGTGAATCTATAAGAAAGAAAGTGCTGGGCTTCAGGGAAGTTTTCTCAGGGGTAAGAATGATTCAAAACATTGCTAGAGAGTAAATTTGATAAGATCTTAGCTTAAAACTTTTCGAACTGGAGTCACGGACGTATGAATACGCCACTGTCGTGATCATAGACAACTATCTCTCTCAACCCTGACCAGTAGGTTTCAACTTTGGCCCTGGAAAAGAAGAGATGCATTATGTTTAAGACTCGTCAGCATTCACAAATCGCCCATAGGTAGGTTTCCACTCCTATGTTTGTTTTGCTCTCTCTAACTAGATCTGACACCGGATGAACACTTTCGTGTCACCAAGCATCTGGATTAGATTGTAGTTCATGACGCTACTCTCATGCAGTAAAAACGAATTCAGAAGAAAAAGTTCTAAGATTCGGCTCAAAAGCACATGGAATCCTCATCAAACATATCAATCCCCATCGAAAATACCTTAGTCCCAACAATAAAACTACTCAGACATAATGAACGAAATCAAAAACATAGTATTAAAAAGTAGAATAGAAACCAAAATTGAAAAAGAAAGAACAAGGGTTCAAGAGACAAATCTCTCTCTCCCTAAAACCTAAAAACAAAGCTTAAAGTAAAATTTCTGTAAAGTATTTCGTCTCTCTTCTTCTTTTCTTAAAAACGACCTAAATGACATGTATTTATAGTCTTCAATACTCTCTGGTGTCTAGGGTCCCGGAATTGAGGCTGGGAAAATGATACGGGCTTCAGAAATGGGCCTTCAAAGTCGGAGTTGGCTGGCCGCGGTTGCGGTGCTTCTGACCGCGGGGATTGGTCTGTTGGCCGCGGGTGGAAATGCTTGCCGGCTGGTTTACGGGACATCTTGCTCTTCGCGTATCTTTTGATTGAACCGTTGGATTGCCAAGCTGTAAAGTGTGAAGGCCTTCAATCAGGGGTGAACTTCTGACGGTTTGACTTTAAGCTGAAATCTGGTTTTCTATCCATTTTGTTAAAGCTTT
>NW_006256756.1:16752142-16768054 GCF_000478725.1 Eutrema salsugineum | reverse complement strand
TCTCATTTTTATCCTTTTCTTTAGTTTAGTTATTAGGCCATTTAATTCCCGTAGTTTCTTTTTAGATTTCGTTTTTACATTTTATACATACCACCAAAACCCCCCCCCACAAAACCTTTTGGGTCTAGACTTCCTTACTTTATATTTCTTTCAAAGGCTTTTGCAGGAAAAGATCCTCCTTCCCTGTGGATTCGATCCCTAAGTACTACAATCGATCAGCTGTGCACTTGCGGCTATTGATTTCATTTAAGGTAAAACTTGACAACCCTCGACACACACACACACCACGATCAAGTTTTTGGGGCCGGTGCCACAGTCAAGTTATTTTGTTTCCATTTCAGAAGATATGGATCCTATAAATCGAAATATACACTATGAGGAAGGTTTCTATAACACTCTTCAAGCCACCAGACGCAGAGAAGAACACCAAGCCCAAAATCTTAGCCACATGGATCGATACAGCCAGCCAAACCACCCTTACCACCAGCGCAGAGAGACTGTTCGACGCCGGGAAGATCCTTATGGTCCTCCTCCAACCTACTTCGAGCCACACGCCTATAATCCTCCACTGCAGAACCCTAGTCAGCAAGAGGACAACTTGAGGATCAGCAGACGTTTGGGACGCCTCGAAGGGATGATAAACCAGTTCCTTGATCAGCAGATTCTCACCGAAAACACCCTGCTCAAGAAAATTGATTCAATCTCTGAAGAGTTCAACAGAAAATTCGATGATATGGCCAATCATGTTCGAGTTCTGGAAGAGCAAACCCACAAGGACGCACAAACACTATCTGGAATGATCCACCAAGTCGCAACAGAGCAGACAAGACAAGGGTATGACATCATACAGAACTCAAGTGATATTGTCGAATCAAAACAGGAGATTAAAGAGTTTCCGAGAATCCGCCTCCTGGTATAGAGAGAAGACAGATGAAGAGTTGCAAGAGATCGAGCACTGGCTGAACAAACTCGAGCTCAAAGCACGGGAGATCGATGCAAGAATGGAACAGATGCCCAACATTGAGCAAGTTGAGAGATTTTCTAAGAAATCTCCCAAAAATCCTGATGAAGATGCCCAACAACGCCCTGGTATGAGTTCATATGATGCTGGTGTACCCAATAAAGAAGCTGGAGAAGTTCGTGTCAAGTACAAGAAGGAAGAAACGGACTATGAGCAAGTCATATCCGGAGCCGCGGGTCCGAGCATCCTGACCGCGGCCAAGGGCAGTTTTCCCGCGGTCGCGACGCCTCTGACCGCGGGAGTTGGTTGCTCAGATGCACCTCCGGGTTTTGAGAGGAAAATAATACATCTTCTGTCCCAACTTCAACCTCCAGCACCTAAAAAAGCAACTCAGGAAGAAGAAAATCAAGTTTCAGATGAAGAAACAGATTGGCAAGAATCATTACCTTATATGATGGCAAAGGAATGTGTTGAAGATTCAGCTGACTCTTCAATCCAAGAAGGCCAGATATGCAGCGAGATAAAGATGCCATACATCGATTCAATCATTGAATATGATGCTGCAGCTTTCTTTTTTGAATCCTATTCTGCGTTTGAAACACCAGCCAACACCTACAGAGAAAGGCAAGTCCGAATTCTCCATCAGGTCAAGACTACAGGTCAGTTTCTTTTCTCTTGTTCTATTAGAGGAGAAATGTTTAAAACCGTGCTATGTGATTCTGGAGCTTGTCTTAACATGATGTCCAAGGCAATTTCTTTGAGACTTGGTATTAAACACCTGCGCAGGACTAGAGCAAAGATTAGTCTAGCTGATGATTCCAATGAAACACCTCAAGGAATAGCTCACGAAATTCCTTTGAGAATAGGAGATTGCATAGTGCCTGTCGACTTCTACATTGTCGAGACGAGAGATGCAACATATCCAGTGATTCTCGGATGGTCTTTTCTAGCAACTTCGGGAGCTATAATGGACTGGCCAAACCGGAGGATTTCATTTGCTAATATCGACAAAGATGTCTTCACAGAAGCTGTCCCATACAACAGCAAAGCAGGAAAACGTTCTGCAACAGAAAAGTTTGAAGAAGAACTTTGGAGTGATGAAGAACCTGCTAGGCAAAGCAAGGAGATGTTGAAAAAGACTTGTCTCAGGACATTGTCTTCTTCATCAGACTAAGCAACGTCCAACACCAAAAGTCGAGCTAAACAACTTAAAACAAAAGCGCTTAATGGGAGGCAATCCATTTAGGTATTGTTTTCTTTAGGATTTTTCTTTCTTTTTCTTTTGATCATTTTATTTTTCTTAGTTTCAGGTGTTTCTTATAAAACAAAAAAAGCCAAAAAAATCAAAAAACCCGAAAAAAAAACCAAAAAGAAGGATGGTCCCTGACTGCTCGGCCCAGCAGAAACCAAGAAGAAGCATGAAGAGGCCGCGAAATAAGCCCCCGCGGTCGCAGACGTTCTGACCGCGGGAAACGCCTCTTCGACCGCGGTCGCGTGATTCTGACCGTGGCCAAGCACCTGTTTGCCGCGGTCGCGTGACTCCTGACCGTGGCAATTGGTCGCTGAGATCAAACCCGACCCCAAACCACCCACTTCACCCCATTCCACCTCACCAATCCCCACTCCACCTCATTCATCACCCTCCACCACCTTCATCACCACCTAATCACTTTCCCAAACCTCTTCGAATGAAACCGGTTCATCTCCACCAGCATCCCGGATCCAGGTAAGTTATCGTTGTCCTTACCAATTCGATTATCTATGCATTTTTCTCATCCAATCTCGACTTGTTTCACACTGAGGACAGTGTGATTTAAGTCTGGGGAGGATTTCATCCCTTTCTAACCACTTTTCTTTCATGAGTCTTGCATTATCTACACTTTTCGCATTTTCCTTAAAGTTTTTCATAATCGGTTTTCAAAACAAAATACGCTTTTAAAGGGAATGGTGAACATGAATCAATGATAGTTGACTGTGTGCTTTAGACTGTTCCTAGTGACATGCTCATTCATGATTTAGGACTAGACTAGGCGGTAGCTAAGCACATTTGAAACGAAGTACCCCAGAGGAATTTGAATGATTTCGATTTAGATGAAGGGATACACTAGCTCTGTTTTATTTGGACTTAATTTGGACTTAATTTTCTCATTAAAGCTTTAGACCAGGGAAACGAATCATACATTCAGGACTCCTTTACCCTTTTACCACTCTCTGTTGATCCTGAATGGCTAGTTCATCCTTAGCTAGTTCCCCACCTTAACCAGTCCTCTTTCAAACCACATGCACTCTTGTTTTCTATTGTCTTATATGCAGATAAGTGCAAAAACGTTGGAGAGAAAGAGGAACGACGCAGTTTTCAGTCACCAAGGACAGATACCTGCGATTTGCCGGAAGAGTTCCCGGAAGGATCCAACACAAGAGAAAGCTCAGTTTGCCTTAGAAAAATCTCAAATTTTGGTACAATCTCGTCCTCTAGTCTCTCTCTCTTTAAAAGGCATTTCCTATATATAAATAAAAAAAATCCGAAAATAAGAAAAGAAAGGAAATAAAAGCCTTAGAGAGTCTAGAGAGGTCGAATTTTAAGTCCCAAGGCAACTGGAGTTCGATTTTATGGAGTTTTGGAGATCATTTTCTGATTCTCGGAAAGAATCTAAGTCTGGGGGAACAGCTGTTTACAACAAAGGAGGAAGGATTATGCAACAACATTTGGCAAGAAGAAGTGACTGAAAATTGCGGTCATCAACAGGTCCTTATCTCTCTTGCGGTTTTGTATATTATCTTGCATCCTCTAGATCTTCAGGTAACCCGAAACACTTAAACTCCACCACTTAAATAGCCCTTTAATGTCAAACGCCGTTTACCCTGGATGATGTCTTTAATGAGAACTCACTATTGAACTTAATGAATGTAGAGAGCTAGTTGACTGGAATCAAGATTTAGATTGTTTAAGTTTTGCATGACGGAAAAAGTGGACTAGTATCTCTTGTGCATTGGTGAGAATTTTCTAGACTAAGTTGTGGATTGATGCACTATCTTTGGTCCTAGTTTAGGAGTTCATGTCTATGAGATTTGTGCATTCCCTAATTTTGTTTTCACTTAACCAGTTTAGGCTTTTGCTTTGTTTGAGGACAAACAAAGGTTTAAGTCTGGGAGAGTTGATAACACCGTATTTTGACCATTTTTATGGATAATTTTGAAATACTTTTTCTATGTTTTTAATTGTTTTTAAGTACTTTTATTACGTTTTTCTAGTATTTGTAGTTCCAAGACTCTTTTCAGGTAACTTAGGGCAAAGCTTAACAAAATGGATAGAAAACCAGATTTCAGCTCAGAGTCAAACCGTCAGAAGTTCACCCCTGATTGAAGGCCTTCTCACCGTCCGATCCAGCTCAAATTTGGAGATCTTGATGATGGAAGTATCAGCTTTCCAGCACACTTTACAGCTTGGCAATCCAACGGTTCAATCAAAAGATACGCAAAGAGCAAGATGTCCCGTAAACCAGCCGGCAAGCATTTCCACCCGCGGCCAACAAGCGATTTCCTGCGGTCAGAAGCACCGCGACCGCGGCCAGCAACCCATTCCCCGCGGTCACAGCCCTCCCGACCGCGGCCAGCCATCTCCGAGCCCGAAGGCCCATTTCTGAAGTCCACAATGATTCCTTCATTTGGAGAAACCCTAAGTGACGCCCAGAGATATCATGAGTACTATAAATACATGTTTTAGGAAACCTAATTATAATCATCTATCATTACATCATATTTTTCTTATTGTTTTTGCTTTAGCTTTCAGGGAGAGAGATATTTGTCTCTTGAACCCTTGTTCTTTCTTTTTCAATTTCGGTTTCTATTCTACTTATTAATACTATGTTTTTGATTTCGTTCATCACGTCTGAGTAGTTTTATTGATGGGATTAAGAGATTTTCGATGGGGATTTATATGTTCGATGAGGATTCCATGAGCTTTTGAGCCGAATCTTAGAACTTTTTCTTCTGAATTCGTTTTTACTGCATGAGAGTAACGTCATGAACTACAATCTGATCCAGATGCTTGGTGACACAAAAGTGTTCATCCGGTGTCAGATCTAGTTTGGGAGAGCAAAACAAACATAGGAGTGGAAACCTACCTATGGGCGATTTGTGAATGCTGACGAGTCTTAAACATAATGCATCTCTTCTCTTCCAGGGCCAGAGTGGAAACCTACTGGTCAGGGTTGAGAGAGATAGTTGTCTATGATCACGACAGTGGCGTATTCATACGTCCCTGACTCCAGTTCGAAAGGTTTAAGCTAAGATCTTATCAATTTTACTCTCTAGCAATGTTTTGAATCGTTCGTACCCCTGAGAAAACTTCCCTGAACCCCAACGCTTTCTTCCTTATAGATTCACACCGTTTTTATTTCAAGCTTTAGTTCAATATTCCCATTCCTTTTTAGTTAATTTTCATTTAAGCAATTAGAATATCCTTTTTTTCTCATTTTTATCCATTTTCGTTAAGTTTAGTTATTAGGCCATTTAATTCCCGTAGTTTCTTTTTTGATTTCGTTTTTACATTTTAAACATACCACCAAAACCCCCACAAAACCGTTTGGTTCTAGACTTCCTTACTTTATATTTCTTTCAAAGGCTTTTGCAGGAAAAGATCCTCCTTCCCTGTGGATTCGATCCCTAAGTACTACAATCGAGCAGCTGTGCACTTGCGGCTATTGATTTCATTTAGGGTAAAACTTGACAACCCTCGACACACACACACCACGATCACCTGAAAAGAGTCTTGGAACTACAAATACTAGAAAAAAGTAATAAAAGTACTTCAAAGCAATTAAAAACATAGAAAAAGTATTTTAAAATGATCCATAAAAGTTGTCAAAATACGGTGTTATCAGACACTAGAATATAAGACAGTTTCTTAATTTAAGCAAATGGTGAAGTTTGTTTGTGACTAATGCCTAAAACAAGATTAAAAACTAGAACAAAGATTAATGATCAAATAAACAAGCAAGCAAATACAACTGATCAAGATGAGATGATATGAAATGATGGGAGCATGAGATTCTAGACATGATAGTTGGCTAGGGTGCTTTGGTGCTAAACTAGAAATGCTAATGACAATGATGAGACATGAATCAAATGATTTAGAACTCTAATCTAGATTAATCCTCTCATGAAGGCATTAACCTCTACACTAATCCATTTTCAAACCAAATCATCATTTGTGAAATATGAATCAATGAGCATTGAGAAACAGTTCTAAAAGATCATCTAAGCAATTAACAAACATCATCATGGCATTAAATGCAAAGATCTCTAACATAGCTCTTTCAGGCATTTCATCAAACACTTTTGGTGCATGAAATGCCTAAAATCTAAACCACATATGATGTGTATGGATCTAGCCTAGAGATCAGCTATTTAGAGAAATGAAATCATGAATCTAGCCCTAATCTAACACTTTAACACCCTAACCTACACATCTAGAACCTCATTAAGGTGACTACTCACTAATCATACTAATCTCTCTTAAACCATTGCAAGTTGAGAAGATTGGCATGATTAATGATGAGAAATGGAGAAAGAAAAGATGGATGATGATGGATTTGCAGCTTTAAACACAGAAATCTCTGATTCTCTCTTGATTAAGGGCTTGACTTGTTTAAACGCAGCGGTTGCGGTTGCGAGTGCGGGAGTTTGCAGAAGCGGACGATTGCGGTTTTGACTGTTATTTAGCGGTTTGCACGACTGGTTAAAATTTTTAAGACGGATCCATTTGCGGAACATTTTTGACTGGTAAACCAGCGGTTGTTTTAGCGGGTAAACATAAAATTACCAAAATAAACATCATATATAATTATAAAAAAAAAACAGAAAAACTATATTATTATGACTAATATCAAAATCACTAGTTCAAAATAATTAATAAAAATTATAAATAAATACTAAATAATTATTTTAAAAACTAATAAATTTTATAATAATATGTTTTATTTCAATTATTGGGAACATCACCCAATATTGTGTCTAGTAATGTAATAGACTGAAACAATTTGCTCCAATACGTGGATCTTCTGGATTTGTCTTATGCATGATGTAAACTTCTTCAATTGATCTAATCAATTTTTTGCACGTGGATGCTAGCACCAGGGCCTGTAAAGTCGATGTCACGGTCGGTGTTGAAAGTATGGGTTCGACGATGGAGCTGGCACCGGCTTGCTTCTGGCCGATGTCTTTGCCGATGCTGTGAAAAGGTTAGTTCGCTGGGTTAAGGACCGAGGTATAAAGCGCCGGTGTGGAGGCCGGTGTGGATGAACTGGTTAAAACGGAGCAAACTACACCGAGGTGCTCTTCTCCGATGTTGTGGTCGGTGCTGGAGTTTTAGCTGGAACGGGTGGAAATTCACCGGGAAGCTTTTGGTCAATGTTGTGCCCGGTGCTGGTGAAGTGTTGAACGAGTGGAAAATACATCGAGGTACCTTTGGTCGGTGTGGGAGTCGGTGTTGATCTTTAAGCACAGAACTCTCAAGGTAAGTTTCAACAACGAGCACAGTCTTCCCGGTGTCAAGGAACTCACCATACATAAACTGTCACAACTTCCTGACAACTGTTCATAATCCAGATTTCCAGCTCCAGTAGACAGATAACTCACTCAGCCCCAACTTTGATGCGCTTGGGAAGTGGAAGGTTTCCTGGACGGCTCATCTCTGTAGTGCATTGAAACGATCAAAAGGAAGCTCTTGGACCAATGTCCACTCCGGCGATGATATCTTTCAGCACACAGCACCAAAGTGGATGAACTTAGATGTTCTCGAAAGAGAGCTCAAAGATCTCGAATCTTGATGAAGACCCCGGCAACTGAATCAGAATGGAAAGGCATCGTCCCACGAAATCTTTGTAACTCATCGGACAGGTGTGCCTTCCGGTGAGCTTAACTCTCTGCTCACGACTCCAAATCCAATGATTCTACCTGTTCTGGATCCGTGACTTGGTAATCTTCAACTTTACTGAATACCCTGTAATCTGAATCGGACGTTAAGACTCCCCGGACAGGCGATCTTTCCAGACGTATGGGATTGCTCCGGAACGGATGCGAGAGAGATCTGTCTTCCGGTGACCGTATATTTCGGCTCGGTGCTCCAAACTCGTCGATTCTAACTGTTCTGAGATCTAGACTCCATTGTCGTGATCTTTGATTAAGACCCCGGAGGCTGAATCGCACTGCAAGTCCTTCGTCTCACGCGATTAAAGTAGGGGTCTCGTCGGCACCAAACCGTCCGTCCGAGTTGCTGTACACAGGTGAGGGTTCCTCCATGATCCCAGCTCCAAGTTGCTCCCAAAATTCTCCAAATGACCTGAGAATACTCCAAAAATGCAGAACACTCTATGACCTAATGCAATTCTTAAACACATCTAGAACCAAAGACAAACTCTAATAAAACTAGCTAAATGTATGCATGAGACTCAATATTTGGACAAAAATGCAATCCTAAACATGACAAAATATGAGTATATCAACCCTCTTCTCAGAAACAAGGTAATGCTTGACCCTTTGTCAATACACAACAAAACCCTTTCCATCCTTTCCCTCCAAGACTAATGCTCCATAGCTTCTAACCTCTAAAACCCTGAATGGTCCTGACCATCTTGACCTTAATTTACCAGGGAAAAACTTGAGCCTTGAGTTAAACAAAAGAACCAGGTCTCCCACCTTGAACTCCCTCTTGAGAATTTTCTGATCATGCAAGATCTTGGTCTTTTCCTTGTATATCATTGCACTCTCAAAGGCATTGAGTCTGATTTCTTAAATTTCATGCAACTGGAGTACCCTCTTATCTTGAACTGTCTTAATGTCAAAGTTCAACATTTTAACAGCCAAAAGAGCCTTGTACTCAAGCTCTACTGGTAAGTGGCAGCTCTTCCCATACAACAGATTCAAAGGTGATGTTCCAATGGGAGTCTTGTAAGCAGTCCTATCGGCCCAGAGAGCATCATCCAGCTTCTTGCTCCAGTCTTTCCTTAAGTTGCTCACTGTCCTTTCTAAGATGGCCTTGATCTGTCTGTTTGAGACCTCTACTTGGCCACTGGTCTGAAGGTAATATGGACTAGCTATCTTGTGCTTGACACCATGCTTTCTTAGCAGCCCTTCCAGAGTCTTGTTCACAAACTGAGAACCTCCATCACTTATCACAACTCTAGGAACCCCAAACCTTGGAAAGATGATGCTTTTGAAAAGCTTGACCACCACCTTAGAGTCATTGGTTGGGGAAGCAACAGCCTTAACCCATTTGGAAACAAAATCCACAGCAACAAGTATGTGATTCCCATATGAGCTCACAAAAGGACCCATGATGTAACAACCCGTTCATTGAGTAAGCACGGACAAGACCGCGGTTAAGTGCTGAGTCTGGAACGGACAGAGACAGTTAGATTCTGCCGAGAGAAGCAACTTTGGTCGAGCAAGAAAGGATTTAGCCGAGGGAAATAAAAATTCTGCCGAGAAAATTAGATTTTCGCCGAGGAAGCATGAGCGAGTCAGATTATTGTACAAATGGGGAAATTTGATGGAGGTTATGTGCGGATAAGAACAGATGTGGCTGGTTTCTGTCCACACATTTGGCGCTGGATTAAGGGTGATTAGTGTTAGGTCTGATGACTAAGGTTTAAGAATTTTTGACAAGTGTTTAGCATGTGGCAAACATGCAAAACCTCCCTCAACTTATAAATACCCCTCCCTTAAGCTCAGGAAATTCATCTCAAAATCTGAGAATTCTTGAGAGAGAAAGTAGGTGGGGGAATGAATCTCTTAGGTTCTGATTCCCTGTAGAGAGCGTAGGCTAAGCGGGATGGTACAGTCGAAGACGGGCCGATTGGCCTAGTTATCGGCTAAGGGATTGCAGCTGCTGTCATAAATCTATCTCTTTTCCTTACCTGGGAATGCCTAGCCATGGATGTGAAGTAAGTAGGTTGATAGCCGCCTTGCTCCTTTGTATACATGTCGAAGGGGTAGCTGTGGAGCACTCCGGTATTGCTGCTCATGGACCCACGTGAAAACGCGATACATCGCATGGATTTTCATGCGCGGGTTTTTGTGTTGTGATGCGTCGACAGGTTTCGTCCGAAACCGGTTAGTCACCATTTCCTCATGAATTGCATAAAGTGAAGTGCAACTAGGAATTTCATAAGAAAAGAAAGAGCGTCTAGTTTGGAGTCAACTCTTTCGACTGACAACTAGCAAATTCTTTGACTCAGATGAGCAAAGATTTTGCGTTACTTTCTTGAAAAAGAATCCAAATCACTACTGTTCAGGAATTTCTTTGATGAAGCTGTTTAGCAGTATTCCTAGTGTTGCTTCTTCCTCCATACTGGTCCCGTTCCTTCCTGCTCTGCTAAAATTTTACAATTTTAAGAAAATTTCCTTTTCCATTGTAAAATTACTTGAAAGGGCCTTTTTTCAATATAAAAATAAAAAGACTTACGAAGTTGTTCCAACTTATTGATTCGCACTAACCCTAGATCCTTACTCCTGCGAAAGGAATAAAAACTTTCTATTTTCCTCGAGCTCCATCCTGTACTCTTTTTTATATAACGATACATCCAATACCAATGATCTGTGCCTAGAATGCGTTGCTAGATCTCTGTTCTAAAAAGCTATACAGGCAACAAGAAAGTTGACCGGGGGCGGGTCTTCCCTTTCATTACTTATATTTCACGACGAGGGAACCGCGCCCGCATCAGTCGAAGTGGTGCCCTCCTCTAAAAAAGAAGGTTTCAGTCTCATTCAACCAACTCTCTTTTTGAAGCAGATAGTTCACGAGATAATTGAGTAAGTTAAGATAGATGTCACAATTTGAACCAAAGGCCTTTTGAGTGATTAGTCTGCTAGTTTCTTTGATCTTAGTCGGTGTTAATTATTCCTTTTCACCAACAAGCTCAAGGGAACCAGCACCAAGACCGACCTCAGGTTAATCCACCACAGCCCCACCCAAACCCACCCATACGTCATCAGCCACCACCAGTGTTTGTTGGTGAGAATGACCGAGCTTATGCACACCAGTATGGAGCAGGAATCAGGCCACCTCCTGTCCAAAACAACAACTTTGAGGTGAAGGCCTCTTTGATCAATATGGTTCAGAATCAGAAGTTCCATGGCTTACCAATGGAGGATCCCTTGGAGCATCTGGATCAGTTTGACTGAGTTTGTGATCTCACTAAGATCAATGGGGTATCTGAAGACAGCTTCAAACTGAGATTGTTCCCATTCAGCCTTGGAGATAAGGCACATCAGTGGGAAAAGAACCTCCCAAGAGGATCCATCTACACATGGGAGCAATGCAAGATTGCCTTTCTATCCAAGTTCTTCTCAAGCTCAAGGACTGCAAAGCTAAGGAACCAGATTTCCAGCTTCACTCAACATTTTAATGAGACCTTTGGAGAAGCTTTGGACAGGTTTAGAAGCTACACAAATAAGTGTCCACATCATGGCTTTTCAGAAGCCTCTCTCCTTAGCACTTTGTATAGAGGAGCTGTTCCTAAGATCAGGATTCAGTTGGACACAGCATCGAATGGAAATTTCTTGGCAAAAGAAATCAATGCAGCTATGGAACTTGTTGAGAACTTAGCCATGAGTCAAGACACTTATGGGGAAGATTATGATAGAAGCTATAGAGGAGAAGATTCTGGTAGACACCAAGAGCTGGAAGAGAAGATCAAAGTCCTGAATATCAAGCTTGACAAAGCCCTAGCTGCCACTCAAAAGCCTATAAACTATGTGAGTGAGGAAAAGAGATGCTTCACAAATACTAATGAAGAGGGTCTCACTCAAGAGGAGTTGCACTTCATTGGGAATCAAAACAAGTTCAATGGTTACAACAACTTCAATAAACACCAGAACTTGTCCTATAGGAGCAACAATGTGGCCAACCCCCAAGACCAAATATACCCTCCTCAAAGCTTTGTTCAACAGAATCAGTACCAAGGTAACTCCCAAGGTCAACAGGGTTTTCAGCAACCAGCGGTTAAGAATCAAGGGAATAGCTTCACAAATCAAGTCAGCCTACAACAAAGGCCACCACCTCCTGGTTTTGCCCCACCACCTGTTCAACAAAGTCCTGATTTCAATGTTGTTCTCCAACAGCTCTGAATAGGACAACAAAAGATGGTATCCGACCTGGAGACACTAGGAGCTGAAATAAAGGCTATTAAAAAGAACAAGGGCATCTGCACTTTTGAACAACAAGTCTCTCTTCCTGGTAAAGCTCTTCAAAACTCAAAAGATTACAGCAATGCCATCTACTGCAATGATGACCATTCAGCTGCTGTGCAAGAAATAGAAGACCTTTTCTATGGTCAAGTCTCTAGTGAACCTGCACAAACTCATGTGGATGAGAATGCCATTATAGAGGATTTCATGGGCTTCTTACATGAACTCAATGAGGACATTGAGAATGAAAGTGTGGGGGCAGCCGGTTCAGTTTTTTCTGTTCAGCAAGGGAATGATTCAGTGTCTATTGAAACAAAGGAGCTGCCAACTGGTCAAGCAAAGCCAACAGATAGTGCCTCCACCTCTGAATCAACTCAGATGAAACCCACCTCCCTCCCAAAGCTAGGCAATCTAGGGAAATTCACTATATCTTGCACTCTTGGAAACTTTAGGGTTGAGAATGCTTTGTGTGATTCAGGATCAAGTGTTAGTATAATTTCTAAGGACATGATGGAGAAGCTAAAGGTCAAGTCTATAACTTCCTACCCTTCTTCTATCACCTTTGGAGATTCCTACTCCAAGAAACCATATGGGTTTTTGGAAAATTATCCACTACAGGTTGGTGAATGCATAATTCCCACTGATTTTGTGATCATGAAGATGAAGAAGACCAAAGAACTCCCCCAATTGCTTGGAACTTCATTTCTCAACACCACTGGTGCAATGATTGACTTTGATACTCAAAGAGTGGTGCTTTGAAAGGTGGATAAGGATGTATTTTACCCTGTTACACCCCTTTTGGCTGAATTTTGTGGATCAGTTGTTCAAGAGATATAACCCCCTAAGGTACTTGAGATGAAGTATGTGGGCACTGCTGGAATTCTACGTGGACCCCAATTTCTTTCAGCTTTGGAAAAGGAGAGAGACCCTCACTCCAATGGTTACAAGTATGAGAATGGAGGGTCATTGATCAGAGAAGAAGACATCTTGCTCTCATGGTCTCCTACACTTAGTGATCTAAGGATGATTAACACCAAGAGTGATGGCTCAGCATCAGAAGACAAGAGTATTGAACCTACTCTTTCTTCCCAAGACTTTGATCTCACTCCTTGGATTGATGATGAGGGATCTCTGAAGTATAAGCTAGATTGCAATGGGAAACCAGGTCTGTTTGCTGAAGTGAGGGCTTGCCTCACAAAGGCCATCTTTGATAAAGACCCAGATGGTATTAAAGAGCTGGTGGACAAAGGTCTCAAGATGGGATCTCAAGGACAAGGGTCTAATGGTTCCCAAAGGCAGCAACCCAACTCAGCTTTCTTGCTCAGGACCATTGAAGTGCTGAAAAGCATCAGTGCTCAACCTCACCCCAGCTAAAAACAGGTTTTTCAAAGTCAAACTTAGTGACTTAAAACAAAGTGCTCTTGGGAGACACCCCAAGCTTATCCTTGTATATAGATCTTTTTAATCTCTTTTTTAGTGTTTTTAGAATATTTTGATGGGTTTGCTAAGTGATCTCAGGTTCTAGAAAGTGTTCTTGCTCAATGGTTTGAAGGAACAAGTGCAAAGAGGAGCTTAAAGGTGGCGGCCTAATGATTTAAAGGAGCAATGAACTTGAGACCTAAGCCAAGCACCTCGTGATGATCATTACCGAGGTCTCAAGTTTGATCTTCAAGGGACCAAGTGCTACGTGATGCCTCGGGAGAGTCCAAGCCGATGTGATCTTGAATCTATACCAAGGTGCCCTTGCAACAAGCCCAGAAAACAGGCACCCTCGGCATCACTACCTCGGGATTGCTATACCAAGGGGTCCCTGAACGGCAATGACCAAAGAGGAACGCTTGAGAGACTTGAGTCAGAGCAGAGGTTTCAAAGCACCAGCATTCTCCTCCATGTCCAATGCCTCCATTCCATCATGAACAAGTCTGGTAACTCTCCAAACTCTTTGTACATATGCATCTAGTTCTTAATTTTTCATTTTGTATTTTTCTTGCTTTTGCCTTTCACTTCTCTCTTATGCTTTTATAACATAGGGGACTGTGTTATTTAAGTGTGGGGGAGGAGTTTAGTGTCTACTAATCATGTTTTCTCTGTTCTTATTTTCTCTTTTGCATTTTGAGTCTCATCTAGTTGCATCTAAATGTATATAAAAATCAGAAAATTTTCACAAAAAAATGTTCATTCTAGTTGCATTCACATTTTTTAGGATCGAGTCTAGTTGCATCATATAGGTTGCATCTTGCAGGGAGTAATGATAGGTTTTCTAGAGAGTACATCACTTTGAGAACTTGAACTGAATATGCTTGTGAATCTTTTTCTGTGCTTGCAAAGTCTGAAACGATCTGAATCTGAGAAGCAAGTTTGAATTGAACTCAACTCTAATTAAGTGAGAACCTTGAACTTGACTTGAAAATATCTTGTGATGCATTGTTTGAATAAGCTTGTGGATACCGACATACATACTTGAGCTAGAACCATTGTTTTCACCTCCCTTTTTCCTTAGCTGAAGTAGCTGAATCCGCATCATGGATCAGTTCCCTCACCTTGAACCCATCCTTCTTTCAAGCCAATGTTTGTGTATGAATTGAAAGGCCACCTTGGATCAAACTTAGCAGAAAGTGTTAGGTTTAGTGCGACAAGGGCAGGTCTCATTGAGTGCTGTGTTCCAACATCAAGGAACTGAGAGTGTTTGCGAGGAATAAGTGTGGGGGAAAAGACTTGTTGGTGAGTGGAAAAAGGTGAGATGAGTGGAAAAGAGAAAGTGGAAATAGCTAGGGGAATGAAATAAAAAGAAACCAGTCTTGGAGTTTTGAGTTAAAGAAAGTGAGCTCTGGTGTGTTGAAAAAAAAGAGTCTAGCTTCTAAGTAAAAGGAAAAGAAAAGAAGCCAAAGAGCTCAAATGTTTTGAAAAGAAAGAAAAAAAGAGGCTAGAGGTTGCAAAAGAAAAAAAGAGAGCTGTGTAAAGTTTGAACTCCAAGACTTGAGAGTGAAAGTGAAAAGTAAGTCCCCTAGTGAGAGGAAAATAAGTGTGAAAAGTGAGGTTCTTGAGAGAGTGAGCAAGTGAGAAAGCTTTGAGTAGAGGGTGGGGTGTGATGAGTCTTTGCCCTTGTATGCATAGGTTGCTTTTTACCTTTAGCATTCTGCCAAAGTTTGATCATTCATAGAGAGATCCCTTTGCTTTATTAAACCCGCTTGAACACTGATGAGATCATTTTAATCTCATAGCCTCTCCCTAGCCAAGCCAGCTTGTTTAAACATTGCATCATTAGATTCACCTGATAAAAGCTTAATGAATGTGAAAGAGTTGAGAGAGAGAAGAACTTGTGGAGATTCCTTGTTGAGTTGATATATATCTGAGTATGGCTTTGCATTGCATAATTTAGCATGAACTTGAATTCTCATTGTGATCACTTCTCTCAAAAAGGAAATATGAACTCCCAATGCATTCAACCTCTCTCTCTCATTTGTTCTTTTTGCTTGAGGACAAGCAAAGGATAAGTGTGGGGGAGTTGATATATTCATAAATTACATCTTTTAGTGTACATATTTTTGTCCAAATCATGTCTTATCTCATGCATTTTAGGTCTTTAGGCATTGTTTTAGGACTTAGGAGATTGCATTAGGTCCAAGAGAGTTTTGCATGGTTTAGAGTGTTAAACAGGTGCTTTTGGAGCCTATTTGGAGTGGAGGATGTGATTGAGATGAAGAAATGGAGTTGAAATGATCAAAAATGGTGAAAACGAGCAATTTTGGATTTCTCGGCAA